>NW_024830141.1:0-1416 GCF_019175285.1 Sceloporus undulatus
CCCCTGGGTTAGATTAATTGAAATCAAACTACTTTGCACTTTGAACTATGTTTCCAGCAACTGAATTAAGTCAAGAAGGGAATAAGTGGGAGGAGAAAAGAGAAACTGGGATATTTCAAAAGTAGGTGAAAAAAATAGCATCACAAAGCAGTAATCAGAAATATCCCTGTCAGATTGGGATAGTTGGAGGGTATAGAAAGAAAGCAAAGAATCACACAGGATACATGGAGGAGTGGAAGATACAGGAGAAAAGACAAAACGGAGTAATCAGACAGGAAGACACTTACTGAACAAGATAAATAAAAAGAAAGAAAAGAACAATTAGAGATACAGGTTACATGGCACCAGAGGAGGACAGGAGGAAACATACTAAAGGACTCAGCGGAGGAAAAGAAAATGAAAAGGACTCTGTTGGATTGCTGAGAATGTGACTCCAGACTCACATGGTGTAAGATGCTTTAAGGACAGGGAAGGTCACATTGGTGGCTTTCATGGACGGGAGACCATCACCTGTTGTGTGATGTATTGCATTAGGGGTACAACCAGAAGGTTTTCAAGGCCTGTCCACACCCTTCACTATAGAAATGTAACTATGGAGACTATCACATTAGGGACAGGTCTTTGACAAATGACCCGTACTTGACCCTGGCAGGGAAGTGTGAGTGAAAGTGATCACACGAATCACTTTCACTCACAAGCCTGCTGAACCCATCAATCAGCCGCCCTGGAAGCACAAGTGAAAGTGACAGCACAAATCACTTTCACATGAAAGCGGGCTGAAAAGTGCTTTCAGCCATCATCTGAAAGTGCTTTCAGCCATCATGTGCAGTCTTTTGTAATAACAGAAGAACCTGTTATTACAATGATGTCTGAAAGTGCTTTTCAGCCCGCTTTCATGTGAAAGTGATTTGCGCTATCACTTTCACTCAGGTCATGGTCAGGATAAGGACAGGGGAGCCACCTGTCCCTATCCCATACTTTTAAACATCAGGTTGGAATCAGTATATTTAAATAAATGTACCCTTTTCAATGTAAGCATAACATATATAATTGGGGTTTATTTTTACTACAAATGTAATCAAGTTGCACTTTTTTACTAACTCACCTATTTCTAGTGATTGGAGAAACCCATGTTTTTCTTCTCGGTCAGAGAAACTTTGAGGGGATTTTTTTAAAAAAATATTCTTCCCACAAATCTCCCTTTCAAATGGTGATTTCTTCTCTCCTTTTCAGCAGCCAGCGAAATATTTTTCACAGATTTCTCTCAGAATGACAATAAAAGACAAGGCGAATAATTATGCTAATTACTTTGCATTTCAAACTCAATTACCATCTCAAAAGGAAGTTTGGCAGAGGTTTAAAGAACATTCCTATGCTTAAAAAACCCTGAAGGCACACACACAAAAGGGGGAAAAA
>NW_024830142.1:0-1416 GCF_019175285.1 Sceloporus undulatus
TATGTACTGTTAGTTGAGAGGAAGTGATTTACATGTTAGTCTGTGTATTGTTCTGTTGTTGAATGGAAAGGTCTACAGGGTGTCTATTGCCATTCAACAACACAACAATAGACAGATTAACATGTAAATCACTTTCTATATATCCAACTCTCTCCCATGCCAGCATTCTCTGAAGATGCCAGCCACAGATGCCGCGAAACGTCAGGAACAAACTCTTCTAGAACGTGGCCATATAACCCGAAAAACCTTTAAAAAATCTTTTTGTGGTTTGTTTGTGTTTGTAAATATTTGCAACTAATATTTAGATACCTCTGCTGCAAATTTCCTGGGTCTGCGACTGTCATGAACATTATCACTTGCTCCGAAAAACTTCCTAGTCGGTTTCACTGAAGAGTCCAGGTAAGACGTTGCCAAATCGCTTGGGAGGTGAAACAATGAGCACTCTGCACAAGCCCCAAAAATGGTGGTGAAAAGACACACCATGTAGCCAACCATGCGCCAGATGCCTTCATTCAGCCAATAGAATACTGGCTGGAAGGACTGGGTTGGCAGTTAAAACTGGCAGTTGGAGAACGGTTGAGTCTCGGAGTGAACTGTTAGTCGGGGCTTGACTGAAGAACAAGATGGTCCTGTTAGGTCCAGAGAGGGACCTTAATGTATTTAGACTCTGAAAGAAAGAGATTCAGACTCTGAAAGAATGAAACAGTTGTTTTTCCAGCGATGGAGGTGTAAACATGGTTTGAGCACAGGTCCATTCCATGAGGTTGTCTAGATGCCTCATTATTTCTTCCAAACAAAGCGGATACTCCTGGGCTTTCATTCCATTTGTGTGACATTTTGAGGAGGTATGTTAGTTCCTGTTGGTATGGCGCCCCTCGCCCACGCACTGACCACTTGTCCGCCATGGAGTCATGACAGCCGGCAGCAAACTCGTTGAAGATGCGCCTATCGCGAGAGGAGACCGAGGCATGGTCCTGGCCTCCTCACAGGCCGGGAAGGGGCGCGGGGGCCGCCCACCATCGCGGCGATCTTCCAGGCCTGGAAGACAAAGAGCCCTCCTCTAACCACCATCTTGAGGGGGAGAGAGGCCAAGCCTGGAAGACAAAGAGCCCTCCTCTGACCACCATCTTGAGGGGGAGAGAGGCCAAGCCTGGAAGACAAAGAGCCCTCCTCTGACCACCATCTTGAGGGGGAGAGAGGCCAAGCCTGGAAGACAAAGAGCCCTCCTCTAACCACCATCTTGACGGGGAGAGAGGCCTTGCAATTTTTTGTATTGTTTTGCAATTTTACTGTACACCGTTATGATCATTGCGGAATAGCGGTCTATAAATAAAAATAATAATAAATAATAATTTATCAAAGCAGATATCTTCGATGGAAACAGCGAACAAGAACAGGAATACACAGCATTGGAAA
>NW_024830143.1:0-1416 GCF_019175285.1 Sceloporus undulatus
CTCTCTCAGCCTTCCAGACCCTTCAACATTTTAGTTGCCCTCCTTTGGACAGATGGGGGGCTGGGATTTGTTGCAGGCCAGAAGATGGCAGTTATGGAGGGAGGAGTCTCTTCTTCCAGGCTAGCCCTGATGGAGCTCGGCCTGCCTGGTCAACTCCCTCACAGGCCGGAAGATGACAGTTATAGACGGAAGAGTTTCTTCTTGCAGGCTAGCCCTGATGGAACTGGCCAGGATTGGTTTCAGGGTCTGGCAGGAAGAGAAAGAGACAGACCTCTCAGCCTCTTGAGGTTATTGGCTGTGTTTGCAGAGTACTCCAACAGGAATGTGGATTTCAACAGGTCCTATGAAATGGTTCCTTTCATCTGATGCCCAGAGAATTACACCACAAGGATTCTACTTTAAGTGATATGACAACAATGTAGGGAATCCCTCAGGCTTTGCACATTTGGAAGGGACACTTGGAGTTTTCTGCAAGAACATTCTAATGCCGACTACACTACAAATCCCAGGATCCCGTAAGATGTAGTCTAAACAGATAAAATGGAATCAAAGGGTTCTTTCACACTACACTGTTACAGCACTATTTCTGTTTTGAGTTTTAATACCTTCATGCTATGAAATGGTGGGATGTGTAGTTTGGGAGGCACTAGGTCTCTCTTGGTTGCATTTCTAAATGTCTCTCTCTATGCTGCAAATCCCGCATGGATTGTGGTTAGTTCATCCGCACATGCAAGGGCCAGCCTTTGGGGACTAGAAAGTACAGACTGGCCTCTTTGGTCTGTCTCCTTTCCCATCCTAAGGTGGGTTTCTGAGGACAAACCAGTCTTTCCTTTTTTCCTCTGAAGAACCTCATAAGCCAGTTCTCCTTCTTCTGCCATAAGCTCACCTTGCGCTAGCCCTACATAACAGCCAAATAAGCCAAGGGTCCAGAAAAAGGGCAGTGAGCCCCGTCTCCTTTTCCCAGGAAGACCCAGGCCAAGAAATGCCTTTCCATTGCTCCAAAGGGAGAGCCTTCCTTTGCTGAGGTTGCTTTTCTCCTGGGCAGCTGGGATTCAGGAGGAAATGGCCGCCTGCCTCTCGACACAGGGGCTCTCTTTAGCCAAGAGACAGTGGGGAAACCCACCCTCCGTGGGTCCATGCCATCCTCCCCACAGGCCTCTCTACTCCTGGGACTGACACGGCACCTTGGAGCAAGGCTGGCCAACACTTTGTGGAAAGAAGGGTTGGTTTTCTCCCTCCAGAACCAGAACCATTTCAAGAAGGGAGATGGGGAAATCTTTGTGTAGTACTCAGCATCATAGCTAGATCTCAAAGGGAAGCCATGTTCTCTGGGAGGGAGAAGCAGAGGGATTTTTTGGGGGGGAAACCCTTAGTCTTTAAGAAGACTCTCTTGTCTGTAAACCCCCAAGAATAGGA
>NW_024830144.1:0-1416 GCF_019175285.1 Sceloporus undulatus
TTCATTCACTCACACATTCATACAATACTCTCACACACTTTCCTTCCGCTGGACATTGATCATTTGTCCTCAAAGGCTGGGGATGACATTGTTGCTGTGCGTTTGATGCCAACAAAATAAGGGTGAAAGCCAAGGATCCTTATACTCTTCTTCTATCTGGCTTTTGGCTGTTGAAGTCTTGCAATATTGCAGCCCATTACTCAACTTCTCCTTTTCGGGAGGAGACAGCTGTTCAAACAGTTCATGTTGTTCAAAGGCAGGCCATTCTGTTTAAATTAGTCCATTGTCCAGTCAGTTCCTCTTTATTGCAACTCAGGAGAAAAAGCACCTTCCCGGTCATAGTTCAACACACCTGAACATCTCCCCACTTCAGCTTCCAAATTCCTCAACCTTTCCTTGTCTCAGTTGCCAAATCCCTCCTTCACATCAATGCTCTGAGCAGAACCATCTTGTTTAGTTCTTTAGCTTGTTTTAAAACACCATTCCTTGGTTCTTTGGTTCTTCAGCTCTGGGTTTAAGTCAGAACTCACACATTTGTCTCACATCTTTAACTTGGACACCATCCACTTCACATGGTCCTTTATTTCCTTTCTGTCTTCCTCCATTCAATAAACTTCTACCTGGGGTTCTTCGGTCCTGGGGCGGCTATCAAGTGACTCCCCCACTGCCAGGTCCCAGGCTGTCACTCTGGCACCCGACGGCCTTCCTTTCCCCAGTCTGGGGCCGGAAACCCAAATCCTCCAGTGATGGCCTGGATGGTGTGAGCTTCAGGAGGTTTCCCAGTCTTGGGCTTGGCCCTAGTTCCTCTGAAGAAGGCACCTGCTCCTCCACCACCGGACTCTCCAGAACCACTGGGTTCCCCAAGAACTCTTCTTGTTCCTGGGTCTCCACTGGAGTTAAAACTGTGAGACTTTGCAAACGGTAAGATCTGGAGTCAGTCCTGTGTTCAAAAAATAAAACTCATTTGAAAGAAAAGAAGCTTTATTGATGAATCCAGGCAGAAACATCCATTAACACCTTCTTGCCAGGTCTGAAGTCCAAATAAACTTGCTCAAACCCTCCCTAAGCCAGACCTCAATTCCCAAGCTAAAGCAACACAAGCGGAGGTTGCATAGATACCAAGGTTGTGTTTACTTCCCCTTCCCTTCTCCCAGACAGCCTCACCTTGAAGAGCTGTCTTCCCAAGCTTCACTCCTCCTTGATAACCATCTCCAGCTGCAACCCCAGCCCCTCTCTCCAAACGCCCTCCTTCATCTAAAAGCCACTCCATCTGTCCTTCTAACATTTCCCCCTACATGCTCTCTATAACCCATCACTCTACACTACCTACTATGAACTACAACTACAACTCCTACTTTAATAACCAAACCCTAATATTTTACTCTTTATGACAGAACCCTTATACACTGTTTCTGA
>NW_024830145.1:0-1416 GCF_019175285.1 Sceloporus undulatus
TAATAATAATAATAATAATAATAATAATAATAATAATAATAATAATAATAATCAGTCCATGGATCAGAAGAAAAGCAGAATTCTACTGGACTTTACTGAAAGGAGCATGGGGCTCTTGCAGCAGATAGGGGCTGTATTCCTGTTGATGAACTTTGCATCAAAATTATTCCCCCATTAGCATTGGAATTATAGGGTTCTTGTCAGCCTTCTTTTGCTCCCGCTACAAAATTTTAAACAGGAGCAACTACTAGCATAATGCACTAATTTGTCAGACTCCCACTGTTAATACTTCCCCATCCATATTGGTCTCCCAACTAACTGCACAGCAGATAAGGGCAACAGTAAAACCAATACAATCTGCACTCTAGTCTAAGGGGAGTGTAGATTGTCCCGTACTACTTTTTTCTAGACATTTTTTCCAGATTTTTCTTTTGGGGAAAAAGCATCAGGCTGGAAACAGGAGTAATTCCTACAGTGATGTGATCTCAACAAATTTTTGAGAATGAGAACTTTTAGTCATTTCATGGGGACTGGGGAGCATCGCTGCTGCGCAACTGCGCAGTAGCGCAGCTTTTTATAGGGTTGGGGAGGCTTTGGAGTAGCCCGGGAGCAGAGGATGCCTGTGGTGGCTAACCTCTGCTCCTTCAGTAGCCATAGAAGGGTGAGGGGAGGATAGGGATACGGGGGATGCCTGGGCCGGGGATAACATCTTTGTGAGCGGAGCTCCAATTGAGGTTGTGTGGGGCAGGGGGTGGTATGGTGGTGGGAGAAGGGACTTGCGTTCCAGGGGAAGGCGTGATCGATGCATCATATCTATCGCGCCTTCCTGTCCCCCTCCCAACCTGAAGGACCTGAGGGTCACTTCAACCGTGCCACAAACCCTGTCGCTGCTCCTGTGCAACGCCAGGTCTATTAACAACAAGACCCACATCCTCCACGATATGTTGGAGGACAGTAAGTGTGACCTGGCTTGCATTACCGAGACCTGGCTTGGGCCTGAAGGAGATGAGGTGTGGGCTCAGGCCCTGCCTGCTGGGTTCTTGGTGAAGGACCAGCGCAGGTTAGGTGGGCGGGGTGTGTGTGTGGCCTTGATACATAGGAACACCGTGTCCCTCACCAGGAACCACATCCGACAGACCTCCTATATCGAGTGTATTTACCTGACCCTAAAGGCTAGGGACAGTCTAGGGATTCTGCTAGTGTATCGGCCACCCCGTGCATTAGCGGACTCCCTTAATGAGCTGACACAGCTGGTCGCTGAGCTGATGTTGGAGACGCCCAGGCTTCTTGTCCTGGGTGACTTCAACATCTCCCTCACGGCCAGCAACGTTCCATCTGGTGCGGCTCGGGAATTCATGGATACCATGGCGGCCATGGGCCTGCCCCAGCTGATACAGGGTCCTACGCACTGTGCGG
>NW_024830146.1:0-1416 GCF_019175285.1 Sceloporus undulatus
ACCCATTCGCACTGAGATCGAACAGAGCCCCAATCCAGGATATCGCCAATCCCCTTATCAGCGCACTGGCCAACACGCTCCAAAAAGAGGAGCCAGTACGCATTCAGTTCGGCAGCTCGCACATTCACGTGAGTGCGGATTGGGCCATTCGAATGTTGGTATGATGGTATTGTGCGAAATAACGCGAATTCGAACCACCCAGTGCGCAAAACCCCCAGTTCCACACTCATCTGATAACCGTCTCTGTTCTGATCAATGTTGGATCCAAGGTACAGGAAATCTTTAACTATTTTGATTTCCTCATTGTCTAGATTGAATTTATGTAGATTCTCTTTGGTCATAGAATCATAGATTTGGAAGAGACCACAAGGGCCACCCAGTCCAACCCCCTGCCATGCAGGAAATCTCAGTCAAAGCATCCCTGACAGATGGCCATCCAGCACATTATTGTTTTTTTACCTTCAAAGCCTGCCTTTGCACTTTCTCCATTGACTTTTTTCCAATTGTTGATACCTTTTTAAAAGGTTATTGGGAGATTTACACTATATTTGCAGAGATGACCAAACATTCTAAGAGGACTGAGACTTTTAGGAAGGATCAGTGCTGAGAGTTTTCTGCAAGAGCAGCCTTTGCAATTTGGGAGTTCTTCCACAAAAGATTATACTTATTCTCCCTTTTCTTCAGGAAGGCAATTTTATAAAAAATAAAATAAAATGAAGTACAGAGGTGGCCCTAGTTAAGCTTGAAAAAATGACAGAAGGATTGGTACAGAGTTTAAAGTAGATGTATATTCCTCTTTACCTTCCTTGATGGATTTGGGAGTAAAATTATCTGTCCTCTTTCTAGCAGAAAAGTTGGTACTGATGCTTTATTCCACGTGCTTTCTTTGGGGAAACTAAAGTATGAAGAAGGAGGATAGTGCAGGGACATAAAGCATGTACTCTATCCATTAACAGTCCCTTTGCTTTTCTGATGAGCTTCTATCCTTCCAAGTATGGGTTGTATCTGTTACTGATTAATGGAGCAGCATAAGCATTTTTACAGATTCCCCATCTTGCTTCCATGTCTCTTGTTAGCACTTTGTCTTGAATCATAACGATAACAAGAAGAGGGTTAGATGGTATCTCAGGACTAAACTTTCACCATCCTTACCTCCCTTGCCTCCTCATGCAACCCAAATCTGCTCTGTAGAATATCCAACTCTCCTTTCTCACTTTTGTTTTTGGTGTGAGGTGAACAAAGAAAGCAACTTGGATCTCAAGAGGAGCATATCTGTTGGTCTTGCTAATGGATCTTAAAAAGCTTCCTGGAGTACTCAAATGGCCAGAAGGAGGAACGGCCAGTCTCCATGAATTTCCCTCCCACAATACCTAAACTGAGTAATAATAATAATAATAATAATAATAATAATAATAA
>NW_024830147.1:0-1416 GCF_019175285.1 Sceloporus undulatus
TCCAGATAACTCTTCCAATTTTTCTTCTTCTTCTTTTGTCAGATTTTATCATATCACCCCTTAACCTTCTCTTCTCCAGGCTAAACAGCCCCAGCTCCCTAAGTCTCTCCATTGTGGTGGCTCTCCTCTGGACATACTCCAAACTTGTGAATGTTGATCCTGTCCTCTGGGGTATTAGCTACTCCTCCTAGTTTGGTGTCATCTGCAAATTTGATAAACATGCCCTCTATTAAAGCAGGGCTGCACAAGTTGTGTCCCACCAAAGGATCAAAAGCGAACGAATCGACAGAACAGAAATACAGAGTAATCATATTAATTCCCCAATAACCAAAGAAGAGGTAGAAAGAGTAATACAATATTTAAAAGGATTTAAATCTCCAGACCCAGATGGATTCACATCTATATTTTATAAAACCTTTAAAAATGAACTGAGTGAGCATTTGACTAAAAATTACAATGAAATATTGGATAATAAAATAATCCCAGAAACATGGAACCTATCTGAAATTATATTAATACTTAAATCCAATAAAGATCCAGCCAAGAGAATAAAAGAATATTTACCTACTTTAATTAAAGAAGAACAATATGGATTTGAGGAAGGCAGATATATTTATGAACCGATAAGGAATATATTTAATATACTACATCATGCCAAACAATTCAAAATTAAATTAGCTTTGATGAAACTAGACATTTACAAAGCATTTGATTCAATAAATCATGAATATCTATACAAAATTTGAAGGGATTTTGGATTAAGGGAAAGGTTTAGTGAAACCATCAAAGAAATATATAATGATATAGAAGCACAAATCATGATAAAAGGCAAGGTTTCCCTCTTTCCCCTTTATTACTTATATTAGCAATGGAAGCGTTTGCAAATATGATTCAGGATCAGAAGAGATAAAGGAACATGAAATAGATAAAGAAGAGATGAAGTTGGATTCATTTGCAGATGATGATCCTCTGATAATGACACAGAAACCGAATGAAGCTGGAATCAAGTTATTGGAAATATTTCAGACATTTGAAAACATTTCTGGGCTTAACTTTAATATGGATAAATCAGAGACAATGTTTATGGATACGAATTGGCCGGAAGAAAAAGAAACTCAAATTGTCTCAGGATTGAAATTGGGGATTAAAAATATGAGATATTTAGGTGTAAATTTACCAATTAAGTTAGATAATATTGTACAAGGTAAATATAATCAATTAAGGGGGAAATTAATAATCAGATTTCTAAATGGACAAGTAAAAATGGGAAAATGTTAACAAAAATCAGAATGTTTAAAACGGTGGTACTATGAAAGATTTTATATTTATTTCAAACGATCCCAGAAATAATTCCTAGTAAAGTTTTAAAGAAAAGGGAAAAGTCAATATTAAAATGGATATCAGGGAATAAAAAAG
>NW_024830148.1:0-1416 GCF_019175285.1 Sceloporus undulatus
ATTTTGAAACGGCCCTTGGGCTACTCAATAAATTGTATTGTATTGTATTAAAAGACTAAATGTCCCAAATGCTATTATCAGTTTTGTAGCTATTATTATAGAAAGATGCAGAGTGCAAACTCCTCAAGTACCTTTATTTTCTGGAGTGAGATGGGCTTTTCCAATTGAGTCACTGTGATGATCTCCGGTGGTCCAAGCAGCCAAACTGCAGCCCTGGAATAATAATAATAATAATAATAATAATAATAATAATAATAATAATAATAATAATAATATTTTATACCCGTCTCTCTTCAGCCAAAAGGCTATCAGAGTGGATTACAAATTGTTAATTAGACATTTAGACATTATGGCTCTTAGCCCAGAAGACCCTTGAATTCACGCTGCCACCACCAAGTGAATTATAAAAGGGTTTCCCTTAACCTACACTGGGACCGGTTAAGGAACCTTATTTCTACTTCTTTGCTGATCTTCCCAAGCATCAACCGAACCAAGACACATGTAAAAGGAGCATCAAGTAGTAGATACTCCAAGGAGATATCTATTATAAATAACAAAATATAACTGAAATATAAATCATACAAGATATTAAGAGTCTTGCAGGTACAATATTTGTAAGTATATAATATTCAATTCATACAAGCTATTAAAATAATAAATAAACCTAAACATCCAATTCTGAGACTAACTTCCAAGATCCGCTCTTTAACTCTCTCTCTCAATCTCCAACCGACACAATTCCCCCAACTGTCTCTTGGTCTCTCAGGCCTTATATCTCCTTCTCACGGAAGCTTCCAGAAGCACCTTCATCTTGCTCTCTGATTGGTCAAGGGAGCCTTCCGTAGTAGTGATGTCACTCTGCATTTGCATAAACCTCCCTTTACTGCCTGAAGAAGACCTCCATTGACTGGAGCCCAGTCATTACACTTTCCCAAGGCAAGGCTTGCACCTAATTCCCAATGTTGTTCTTGGGGTCTGCCTTCCAGATGTTTCCAGGTCTTATGGTGACCTTATGGGAGTCTCTGAAGGGGTTTTCTTGGCAGGTTCCTTCAGAGTGGGTTTCCCATGGCCATCCTCTGAGGCTGAGAGAGTGAGACTTGTCCAAAGCTTCAGTCCTTTTGGAAGCCTTTCTGCTTTATCTTCTAGAAGGCAGCTGAAGTGTTGCTTCTTGCTCTGAAGAATGAGAGGAACCTTCTGGCATCCAAAAGGCTAACATTCTCTGGAGTTATGTCTGATAATATGTATGTATGTATTATGTATACAAGGAACAATTACAATACACAAATCAGCTTCAATTTTTCTACTCTGAATAAAATACTGATGTAATGCAGAATAACATCTAAACAATGATAATGTAAAAACTAATTTAAGTTCATTACTATGAATAATGTAGGTAATACATAGAAACAAGGGAAA
>NW_024830149.1:0-1416 GCF_019175285.1 Sceloporus undulatus
AAAAACAAACTGCTTATATTTAAAAAAAGCAAAACCATTTTTAACAGGATAAAAGTACGAATTGACTTAATCCGGTTTGAAACCGCTTTTCTTTTCTTTTTTAATTATTTATAAACAATCCTTTGCAAACAAAAATGAAAAAACATACCAAGACATTTGCATAACAATTACAGCTACAACAACAAAAAATCACAAATACCTATAACATACAGATACTACGTGCAACAAATAACATCCTGATATACAAAACTGTCAGAAATATACTATTCAGTTACCTCCAAGTTAAGCTAAGATGACCCTTTTATTTAATTTACTTAAATTCCTTCAAGGTATCAATATGTGTTAAAACTCTAATGTTCAAGTAGACTTTCCATATGATATCTGGGATCGTAAATTAAAAATTAGCATTACAAAATAAATCAAAGCATGACTCTTTAATTTTCTCAACTGGTTTATCCTTCGTGATTGCGGTTAAAATTTCCATTGCCCTTGCTTCTCTTAGTTTAATTATCCACTCCTCTATTTTAGGAATTTGGATGTTTTTCCAATACTGTGAGTGACCATCTACAAAATTAGTCTGGAAAATCTTTTAGCTACTGTACTTCCTTTTTCAGTTTACATGTCATATTGAGCAAAAAGATCAAAGGGTTTAAAGGTATTTCTTCCTGTAAATGCCATCAAAGAAAATGCCATCAAAGAAAACCATTATCCTGAAACATGGAAACAAGCTAATATAACTTTGCTGTTAAAAGAAGATAGAGATGCAACTGAGCTAAAGAGTTATAGGCTAATTTCCTTATTAAATATGAATTGTAAATTATTTTCTATGATTTTGGCCCATAGACTCAAAAAAGTTCTTAAAGACTGGATTCAAAAGGACCAATCAGGATTTCTCCCTCACAGAAAATTCAGTGATAACATACAAAACATCTTATATATAATTGAATATTTTGAAAGGCACAACGGAAAAAAAACTTGTACTTATCTTTGGTGATTTAGAAAAGGCCTTCGATAACATAGGATGGGATGTGTTATTTGCGACACTTGAAAAATGGAAATAGGAGCTTCTTATTTAATATAGATAAAGGCAATGTATAAAGATCAAAGAGCCAAACTAATTGTTAACTATAAAGAAATTTGAGATTTCTAAAGGTAAATGGCAAGCTTTCCCACTATCACCCTTTTTGTTAATTCTGATCCTTGAAGCACTGAATAATAGGATAAGATTAGAAAATAAGATCAATGGAATAAAAGTTAAAATACACTGAGTTTAAAATGAGAGTCTTCTCAGACGACATTTGTATTCCCTGGAGAACCCAGAAAAGAGCACAAGACAATTGATGGATGTAATAGTGGAATTGGAATATGCTTCAGGACTAAAAGTAAACAGAGACAAAACAACAATAATAACAAAAA
>NW_024830150.1:0-1416 GCF_019175285.1 Sceloporus undulatus
TTTTGCATATTCTTTGGTCAGCATTGGTTTTAATTCTTCTTAGCCACTCCTGCAGTCCCAGGGCTGGGGAAAAGACAGAAGGTGGGTGGGTGGAAGAATGATGATGAAAGCAGAGGAGGAGAAAGATCCACTCTTCCCAGAGCCACCTCCAGCTCTGTCCTCTTTTGCCCTTGCAAGGCTAGCCAACCCTCAGTCCAGAATCTCAGTGTTTCAAACACTGAGTGAAAGGGAGAAGGGATGGTTGTCTCACCAAGTCCTGTGTAGCAAAAGCAGTGGTGGTATAATCCAGTCCACGTTCATCATGAGACTTCAGTCATTCCAGTCCATCAGGTTCAAAGGGGAAATCTGAGAGTCCTCTAAGTCCAAGCACAATTCCAGGTAACAGGCATTCAGCCAACATTCAAGGCAAGAGCAAGGTGTCTCCCAAACAAATCATTCATGAATCATCCCTCTCTTCCACAGCCTTTTTGGGTCCAGTGGAGCTGCTGGACAATCAGAAGAGGGCGAGGCTCACTTTCTCTTGCCAGACCCATAACTTCAGCACCCCTTCTCACCAGCGTATCAGGTGACACCCCCACAACCTCCTAGCAATGCCCTTGGCCATCTTTCTGGCCTGGGCCAGTCAGGCACTGGGCCATCTTCCTTCCTGATCTCTCACACCAAGTTATAGCCGGTGCCCTGACTGAGGTTCTCTGGACAGTGCTGGAGGAAATGCTTGCCTTTGCGTGGAATGGGAATCTCTGGCTTCAATAATCTTATTTAAGAAGAATATGCGAAGATTCTGAGGAAGTCAGTGAGCATGTGAAATAAAAGTACTGTCAGTCCTCGGTATACGCTGGGGTTTGGTTCCAGGGCCCACGGTGGATGCCAGAACCCATGCATGCTCAAGTTACAGTGGACCCTTGTTATACGCTGGGGTTTGGTTCCAAGATCCCCTGTGTATTACAAAATCTGTGTATGCTCAAGTGCCATTCAATACAATGACATAGCAGAATGGTGTCTCTTATAAAAAATGGAAAATCAAGGTCTGATATTTGAAATTTATACTTTTTTAAAACATTTTCAAACCGTGCATCTTTGAATCTGTGTATAAAATAATCCGTGTATAAGAAGGGCCGACTGTACCTTAAATACAAGGGCATACTAAAATAGTGTCCCTTAAATAAAATAAAAGGAGTTACTTTTTGGAACTGATACATTTTGAAAATATTTTCAAGGTCTGGATGCTTGAATCCATGGACAAACATCCGTGGAAATTAGCTGGGAAACAAAGCAGTCCCAGATTGCAAGCAGACCTCTAGAAATTCCCTCGACAGCTGGTCCAGAAACAGTCTAATTTTATGTTATCTAAGCAGAAAGGCAGACTATTGTCCATCTTCTGGGATTAAGCTGGAGCCACGTCTAGCCAGCAAGAAA
>NW_024830151.1:0-1415 GCF_019175285.1 Sceloporus undulatus
TTTTTCTGTGTTTTGTGACTGAGTCCCCAGTATCCTCCTTCTGCACAATTCAAGTTTCCAAAGGCTTCAGACTTTGCAAAAGAAACAAAAATATTTAAGTATCAAAAAGTATCAAAGCCAAGGGTCTAGCTTTAAATCAGCCGAGTAGCAGAAACGATGCTTCTCTAAGGACAAGGAGCTCGCAGTTTAAACAAAAGTTTCCTAATGGCTTGAATACACACACACACACACACACACACACACACAGGGGCTACATCCTAACCTAGCCAATGAATAGTTCAGGTAGAAGAAGAAAACTTTTTTTATCATGTGGTGGATAGATTTAAATGGGAATTTTATTATGCTCAGGAGCTGAAGATTACAGTGCTGAAATGTGAAATGTACTAGAGCAAAAGTTGTTATTCAGGTCATGACAAATTCTCTGTTTAGGAATATGAACAGTCTGGAAATGGCTCCTAACTCAAGATGTTAACCCAAATAAAAAGAAGCATAGATAGTTTGGGGACAGTGAAACAAAACCTATAGATAAAAGATCCCACGTCTGATAGAGACGTATACTGGAACATCCCATGAATATACAGGGGTGTAAATGTTTAATTCAATGTAACCAATGAAATGTGATTTTTAGTTTCCTTTGTTCAAAATGCTATAAAAACTTGGTTCATTTTAGAATCGTGGTCCCAGTAATTTGGAAGAATTCCCTGCTGGGAACAACAGCTGCAGCTAAAAATAAACATTTTCCCTTTCCGATCGACTGCTTGGTCTCCCTGATGATTTCTGGTTAAAATTCTGTTTTTAAGATGATCAATAACAATCTCACCATCTTTCCGAAGAAAAATCGAGAAAGGAGGGAGATGAAGGACCCGATGGGGAAGGAGAATCCGTTTGTGTGTGTGAGAGAGAGAAAGCTTCCTAAAATGAAGTGACATGAATCCCATGGTTTGTTTATAGGGCTAAAAAGGTAATTATTGCCCTGTGATTCAGTTAGAACTGTGCCCTTTAAGGGATTTTGGACTTCAGCTCCCAGAATCCCAGACTATTGGCCAACACGGCTGAGGCTTCTGGGAGCTGAAGTCAAAAATCTCTTAAAGGGCACAGTTTGGAGACCACTGAGTTAGCAGAAACAAGTGGGATAGTTGCATGCAGGAAACCCTGTCTGTCTGTCTGTCTGTCTGTCTGTCTGTGAGGAGGGGGAAGACAGAATGGTAAAATCTTCCCACAGTTGAGCCCACGAAGCTTTGTTGGCTGCGGAATTCTGGGACTGGTAGTCCCTACAGCACTTCCCACCGCTCTGCAACTGGGGGAAATTTTTAATGGTCTTCTTTCCCGTCGAAGTTTTGTAGGGTGGGGGATTCTGGGATTTGTAGTCCCCCCAAGTCACTTCACCTAAGCTTTGCAACAGGGAAATGTTTCTA
>NW_024830152.1:0-1415 GCF_019175285.1 Sceloporus undulatus
TCACACCCCAACTCAGCCTTCACAATCTGCCCCGCTCTTCTTCTACTTCTCTGCCGTTTACATTGCTCATTCTCCCCTCCTACTCCTTCCCTCCCCCTACTTTGCATCCTCACAATGTGTACCTCTTTTGCTTCTTCCATTCTGCCACTCACACCATTCACTCTCACTTCCCTCATGCCTGAAATACAGAGGCTCATTTCTTGCAAAAAAAAATTAATGGAAGAGTACCCACACATTTTGCCCTGCATCTCAGCTCCTAGAGACGATAGAGACTGAGGCCCTGTACATACTGGCAAAAAGCACAGGCCTATGGGCAGAGTCACAGTGTAGCATCTGCACAGTCAATGCCATGACCCCATCCCCATGGCAATATTTTGGTGTGCATCTGTTTACACGGCGTGCGCCATGAAGACACCACTCTGGCACTGCATCTCCATGATGCCTCACCAAAGGGGCATCATAATACCCTGGCACAGCATCTATGATGCCCTTTCCGTGGCAGAAAAAGAACCTGCCATTCGTGGGTTCTTTTTGCACTGGGTTAGGGGCATGGCATGCAGTTGCCCCTTACAGGTTGTCTGTACAGCCCATTACTTTTTTTTAAAATAACTCTTGGAACTAGCCAGATGATGGTTCAAATGGTCACTGAGGGGCTGTAGAGACAGCCCTGATATGGCCTTTACAGGTGCAAAAAGGAGCCACAAAAAGCACTGGAAGAGCACCGTGATGCTGTGTACCATGCAGCGCAGTGTGCAGCATCATGTCGCCCTGGGGGTGGTGCCGGAACGTGCTCTACATCCCAAATCTGCCCCCAAGGCAGCCCAAATGGCCAGTCTGAACAGAACCCTGAGTTGTATGCCTAGGATGCAGGTAAAACATGGCTAAACCTGGTGTATCGCAACATAAATGCTTTGATTGACTGTCAAAAAGCAGGATAGAAATACAAATTTTATTTATTTATTATTTATTATAAACTAAAAACAAGTCAGCCAATTCCTTATAGTACTTGTTCCTTTTATCACAGTATGCAAGGGAGGGGCTGTTTTTAAGCTAACATCTTTAGGCTAGATTTACAGATGGTGGACAGAAGTGACTGTGACTGATGGGTGGCAGTTTTGTTTATGTTGTGTTTGTGAGATTGGAAGGTAAGATGCAAGACGTTGAAAGGACATGCACTTTTTAGCATACCTTAGCATAGGTCATAAGTTATATTCTTTAGTGGCATTACTAAACAGTTACATGTATTAAGATACATGCGAGAATTCATGAAATGTCATTTAAAAGTCATAGTCTGGTGGAAGGAAGGTGTTGATAAGACTGTCCAATGGATGATGGAGGAGATGATGGTATGTATCTACCCAGAACACCTGTGGGATAGACTAAGAGTGATTTGTGGACAACAAGCACTTCAACGC
>NW_024830153.1:0-757 GCF_019175285.1 Sceloporus undulatus
CTCTTTCATCTAAATCTTTCTCATAATTTATTTCAATATCTCTCACTTTTCTGTTAATTTTGTCAGTTTTATCTTCAATTGTTCCCATGTTTTTTCCATCTTTTTGATGTCCTCCATTGCCTTACTTAAAGTTTCCTTCATATCCTTCAATTCTGATCTTATTTCCTGCCTTATTTCTTGTTTAATTTCTTTTCTCATTGCTGCTATGTCCCTTTGTGTTGCTTTAATATCTTCCTTCATTTCTAGATACATTTCTTTTAGTTCTTCAAACATGGTCGTCTGGTCTGGTTGTTTAGAATGTGTTTCCAGTGATGGTCTTCTCTGGAAGGCTGAATCTTGCTTTGCTTTCCTTGTATACATTATTAATCCCCTGCTTTGGCCTTCACTCTGACCGTTATTTCCTTAGATCTTCTCCACTACTTTAGTCTCTCCTTCTCGACCGTCTCCTTAGGAGACCGACCGTCTTTCCGCTTCTTTGACCTTAAGTCTTTCTCCGCTACTTTAACCTTCCCCGCTGTCTCCTTGGATCTTTCTCCACTGTCTCCTTGGGTCCTCCGCTGCTTTGGCCTCCGCTTTCCCCGCTCTCTCCTTGGGTCTTTCTCCACTGTCTCCTTGGGTCTTCTGCTGCTTTGGCCTCCACTTTTCCTGCTCTCTCCTTGGGTTTTTCTCCGCTGTCTCCTTGGGTTCTCCGCTGCTTTGGCCTCCGCTTTCCCCGCTTTCTCCTTGGGGCTTTCTCCGCTGTCTCCTTGGGTCCTCC
>NW_024830153.1:857-1415 GCF_019175285.1 Sceloporus undulatus
GTCTATTTGGGTCCTCCGCTGCTTTGGCCTCTGCTTTCCCCGCTGTCTCCTTGGGTCCTTCTCCACTCTCTCCTTGGATCTTTCTCCGCTGTCTCCTTGGGTCCTTCTCCGCTGTCTATTTGGGTCCTCCGCTGCTTTGGCCTCTGCTTTCCCCGCTGTCTCCTTGGGTCCTTCTCCACTCTCTCCTTGGATCTTTCTCCGCTGTCTCCTTGGGTTCTTCTCTGCTTTGGCCTCCGCTTTTCCCGCTGTCTCCTTGGATCCTTCTTTGCTGTCTCCTTGAGTCTTTCTCCACTGTCTCCTTGGGTCTTTCTCCACTGTCTTCTTGGGTCCTCCACTGCTTTGGCCTCCGCTTTCCCTGCTGTCTCCTTGGGTCTTTCTCTGCTAAAAACCTTGTAGGAGTTTCCTGAAAGTACAAGTCCTCCAAGCTTCTCCCAGATGTCCTCCAAGCTCTCAAAGAAAGAAGCAAGTTCAGAGTAAGCGTCCCAGTTCTTTGTCCTTTGGGAAAGGAATTCACCAATTCCTCTTGCAGTAGGTAGAGTCAAATAGACCCCACCTAAA
>NW_024830154.1:0-1415 GCF_019175285.1 Sceloporus undulatus
ATATTAGGAAGTGTGTAGATTTAGAACACAAAATCTGTTCCGTAGGAGTAAAAGAAATTGCTTTAAAACATTGAACTATTACGCATTAAAGTATTAAAAGAAAATGCGTTTGAAAAGTAAATATTGGCTCTGTTTTATGTATCTTATGGTATGCATTGCTTTGAGTATTGTGCTACCACTGATTCTGCTAGGAGAGGAACAGTTTCCATGACAATGTACAAGCCATTAAAAAGCAGTACTCTTTAAATGGTTTATGGGTTTTTTTGAAAAAGACAACAGTCCAACAACAACAACAACAGCCCACTTGAGGGCTCAGAACTTTGCAAAAAATACCTTCTGGTCTCAAACCCTACTTCTATAAAGTGTTCTGGTGACCTGTTTAGGTAGAAATACCACTTTGTATTTGTTCTAATGTAATTTTTCTTCATTTTTTTTGCATATTATGGTATGATGTCCTGCAATGGAAAGTTATTAGCAAAAATTCTGCTCCAGATTAGCATCTTGAATAGTGCCCATGAATATACTCTTAGCCAGAATGACTTCTATAAAATGGCTATTAGGCTTTTGCAGCATGGTACCAGCTAACTCACTTCTTCTCACATATGAGCCAGCTGAATGTTCTAACAGCCAAGGGCAGCCCCTATGGAGAGGACACTGGAGTAATCTAATCTAGATACAACAAAGGCATGCAGCATTCCATATTCGTGTAAATAAGAACTTAGAAGTATCATAGTCTTTTTTTTTTTACTATATACCAAAAACAACAAAAAACAAAACCCTAAATATCACTTTGTTATTTTGTGGTACATAATTTTGCTTAGGGTAGGTTTGCTGTAGCTCTGTAATGCTATTGTTTATAGCTCACTTTCAAGAAAAATAGTACCAGACTTTGGAAAAATGAAACACTTGTAAAAATTTGTGGCATATCTAAAAGTTAAACATGTATTGATGAAAGAGCTATGAAGAATACCTAATTTGGTTCTACTTCAGACAAATGACAAAGAAACATTAAGGATTTGGGGTTGCGGGGAGCGAGAGAAAGGCTGGTAGTTTACCATTCATCGTTTATTTTATTTTTTCCTGCTCAGTATACAGAATTTAGGGAATTGACTTCTGTTTACAAATCATGTTTTTTTTCTGGCGTTAGTGGAAAATGATATTCAGCATGTTTGCATATGTGAATGTACCGGTAGTTTGTTTTTTCAACTGTGTGTAGGATATTCTTCATACCTGAAATGTCAGTATTAATTCTGTGGCATGAACAGACGTAACTATGTTCATGTGTTATAGTTCTGGTTTCAGAGAGTACTTTGTAGCAGTGCTCCTCAAAGAAGCAGTCCCTGGACCAGTGCTGGTCCCTGAGCCATTGGCTGCTGGTCTTGCCAGGTTTCCAGAAAAGAAAGAAACTATTTTTT
>NW_024830155.1:0-1415 GCF_019175285.1 Sceloporus undulatus
TGAGACTTGAGCATCCATGGATTTTGTTATCCATGGGGGATCCTGGAACCAAACCCCAGCGGATACCAAGGGCCCACTATATTTGTGTTCATTCATAAATATAAGACCGCCAATGTGGTATAGTGATTTGAGCATTTATTTGTTTGTTTGTTTGTTTATGGAGTGCAGCTTCCAGCTCCCTTGATCTAGCCATTCTGGGTGGGACAATTAAAGGAAATGTTGTACAAAAGAATTTTTTTTTCCCATCTGAAATCCTCTATAAACATGACAGTGGTATTCATAAGAGAGTGAAACAAACATGCTCTTTTTTCAGAGCCTTGAAAAAGTTACTTTTTTCCCCTATCCACTGCATCACACATCTTATAGCAAGAAACGCAAGAGTCTTTGAAGTGTGATGAAGTCCCTTTCTTTGAAGTAGGCTGGATGGGCATCTGTTGGGAGTGCTTTGTATATTCCCATGTCATGGGGTCTCTTCCAACTGTGTGGTGTTTATCACACAGAGGATTTTGCAGCTCAGATCCGGGGTGACTCCTGGTTCAGCGATGCGAATTCATGTTATAACATGACTGTTTTATCACACCTGGTTGCCCTTCCATTGTCCTTCTAAATCGAGGGGGAATCAAATCCAAGGCAAGTCATGTGATGCAGATTCACGCAAAGCGGAGTGAGTGCACATTGTATTACCACACTGGTGGGATTCAATGATTCGAATCGGTACCCTTGCACATGCTCAGTGGGGGTCTGAACACATCGTGACCTTTTAGGTTTCTGGGGTGAAAAGGGGCACAACTTCTTGTTTCCTTTTTCGTGTAATTGCGTGATAGTGTGAATATTTGCCTCGGGAATATTTCTGTGTCATCTTCATCCCCTTTTTTTTATTTTCACATCTATTTCAGCAATTTCAAGACACAGATAGATAGACAGACAGACAGACAGACAGACAGACAGACAGAGACAGATAGATAGATAGATAGATAGATAGATAGATAGATAGATAGATAGATAGATAGACATATTTTTATATTCACATTCACGCACATACACACACATATATATATTCCCAAAAAATGAGTTGCCCTGACAGTGAAAGGACCACCAGAAGGAAATGGAGGAAAATTGCAGCATCGCATCATGGGAAATTTGCAACCGGGGGGTTTGCGGTGGTTTACCAGAGCAGAAGCGAAGTTGCATTCCACACCAGACCAATTTGGAGTGAAATCGAAGTGAGCTTGAAAGTGAATTCACTTTTTCTGAATTCATCAAAATGAGGAGTCACTTTGGATTCACTGCGGAAGCGCCACGGAAGGAGCTCTCATAGAAAGGAATTGCGTGTGATAACACACCACGTTATCGCGTGAATTCGCATCGTTGGACCCGCACTCACATCGGATCTGAGCTGCAAAAAGCTGCAAAAA
>NW_024830156.1:0-1415 GCF_019175285.1 Sceloporus undulatus
CAACAGGGGTCGGCAACCCCCAGCCTGGTCCTGCTGCCACCGCCTCCTCCTCCTCCAGCTGGGCCGCACGACCGCGCTGCCCTCCTCCTCCTCCACCGCGCAGAGGAGGAAGAGGAGGGCCGCGTGGCCTGGGGCAGAGGAGGCAAAGGGGGAAGCTCCCCACCGCCCTCCCTGCCCCCCCGCGTGGCCCTGTGCTACCCTCCCTGCCTCCCCGCGTGGCCCCGCGCTGCCCTCCCTGCCTCCCCACGCGGCCCCACGCTACCCTCCCTGCCTCCCCACACTGCCCACCTCCTTCTCCTCTGCCCCACCCCCAGGCCACACGGCGCATGGAGGAGGGGGGAGGAGAAGAAGGAAGAGGAGTAAGAGGAGGAGGAGGGGGGAGGAGGAGAAGAAGGAGGAGGAAGAGGAGGAGGGGGGAGCAGAAGAAGGAGGAAGAGATGGAGGGGGAGCAGAAGGAGGAGGTGGTGAGTGGCCAGAGGCCTCAAGGTTTTTTAAATTTTTATTTTGTGTGCTTTAAGTGCTAACAAGTCCCCCTTGCTTTGACAATGATAGTGTGGTGGTGGTGGTGGTGGTGGTGGTGGTGGTGGTGGTGGTGGTGATGATGATGATATAAGTCAGCTTGAGAGGCATGCAGGCACTGTTTCTTAAGCTGAGAGAGTGTCACCTTCTAAAATGTGTGGTAGTGTGGTGGTGGTGGTGGTGGTGATGATGATGATGAAGATGATGATATGAGTCAGCTTGAGAGGCATGCAGGCACTGTTTCTTAAGCCGAGAGAGTGTCACCTTCCAAAGTGTGTTTTGAGTGCTTTTAATGCCAACAAGTCTCCCTTGTTTTGACAGTGATAGCGTGATGATGATGATGATGATATGAGTCAGCTTGAGAGGCATGCACGCACTGTTTCTGAAGCCAAGAGAGTGTGACTTTCCAAAGTGCCTTTTCTGTGTGTTTTTGGTTTTTTTAATGGTGATATTGATATCAGAAAGCCTCTGAGGCAAGGCCAATGTAAATTGCTGTGATTTTTACAAACTCATGCGCAGTGAAGAAAAACCAAAGTCCCTTGACCAAGTACACACTTCTGAGAAGTACACTTGGTGCAAGAACGGTGAAACCACCTTGACATGTTCAATATGCATAGCCATGTTCAACCATGCTAAGTGTTAAACCCAAGGGGTTAGATTATGGAATAATCCTCTGAAATATGCAAGAGGCCATGTTAAGTAAAGCCATGTGAAATGCACAAATGTGCTGTTGTGTGTATTTTGGAATGCAGGTTTGGGGTGTTTGACAGAAAAAGACTGAGGAGGAGAGGGCGGGTACATACCTCCTCCTTCCTGAGGGGCTTCGGTGGAAGCTCCGCCCCGGTGTGCGGCTCCGCCCTGGAGGGTGGAAGCTCCGCCCCTGGCATGTGGCCCCG
>NW_024830157.1:0-1415 GCF_019175285.1 Sceloporus undulatus
AGCAGGTCATTCCAGATTTTTGGAGCTGCAACAGAAAATGTCCTCTGGGAAGTCATCTTCAGTCTAGTTCTCTGTAACTGCAGTAGATTCTTCCCAGAGGACTTGAGAGTGCGGGAAGGATTGTATAGGAGGAAGCGTTCCCTCAGGTAAGTTGGGCCCAAGCCATGTAGGGCTTTATAGGTAATAACCAACACCTTATACTGTGCCCAGAAGCTAATGGGCGGCCAGTGTAGGGATTTTAAGTTAAGTGTAATAGAATCAAATTTGGAACTCCCTGTCACCAATCTGGCTGCCATATTTTGGACCAATTGCAGCTTCCAAACATGGCATAAGGGTTGCCACATGTAGAGCGCATTGCAGAAATCGAGACGAGAGGCTACCAGTGAATGTACAACCATTTCTAGGTTTTCCTGTTCCAGGAAGGATCATGGCTGGCGAATCAGTTGAAGCTGATAATGGGCGCTCCTGGCTGTCGCATCCACTTGGGATTTCAAGTGGCGATTCCAGGAGCACCCCCAAGCTACGAACACACTCCTTTAGGTGAAGTGTGACCCTGTCCAGAACTGGAGAGCTTATCACCATACCCGGATTGGGATTGCCTATAGCGAGTACCTCCATTTTATTTGGATTCAATTTAAGCCTATTTTCCCTCATCCAATACATTACTGACTTCAGGCAGTTTATTCAGAGGGGAAATGCCATCCTTGGTTATGAAGCAGTCCGAGACATGGAGAAACAAATTTGGGTGCCATCAGCATACTGATAACACCCCGTCCCATGTCTCTGGATGATTTCACACAGAGGCTTCATGTAAATGTTGTATAGCATTGGCGACAGTATCACGCCCTTAGGGACGCCCGATTTGAGCTCTTTCTTGGCTGAACAACTGTTGCCAAGTGACACCATCTGGAACCTGCCTGAGAGATAGGACCGGAACCACTGCAGAACATTGCCTCTGATTCTTAATTCCCTCAGAAGGATACCATGGTCTATGGTATCGAAGGCCGCTAAGAGGTCCAACAGCATCAACAGGGCCACACTTCCCCATCATCGACCAAAGCAACCATGGCAGTCTCCACTCCATATCCTGACCAGAAGCCAGTTTAGTGCCGGTCTGTTTAGCCCCTCAGTGCACCAGTTGTGACCTTTTCCTGATTTGGTCTGCTTTGGCAATATTACCTGTGCCCTGGTTACATTGCACGTGGAGTACTACCTCACAGTCTACAAAGCCTGAATCTCAGGAAGCTTCAGATGGTGCAAAATGATGCAGACAGCTAAGTACTGTCTGGTGTTGACATTTTATTACACCAGATGTCGTTTTCTGAGCTCAGTTCAAAGTATTTAAAGTATTTACAAAGTTTGGATGTATAAGAGACCACCTGTCTCTCTCAATCTATCCAGTAGTTAAAGAAAGG
>NW_024830158.1:0-1415 GCF_019175285.1 Sceloporus undulatus
CTCTTTGCTCACTGAGAAAGCAACAGGTGTTTCTTCAGCTCACAAGCTACTGACTACAGTCAAGGTGGAGAATCTGGCGCCATACGTTAACGTGTTGCCTCACGTGCTGCGTAACATAGCAATGTCAAAAGCGTTTTAACATGGAGTATCTGTTGTGTAGGGGAGCTGCAGTGAATCCATGCTAGGTCCAGGGGGCTTTGTTTGGTGCAGAGGGGGGAAGTGGATGCCCATCTCTGCATTGGCCCAAAGGAGGCATATGTCACCCGCATATCTCACCAGCAGCATGCTGTTCTCTGTGTCTTTGAGTGATGCAGGGTTTCTTGATAAATCAAGCCTAACTCTAGTCTCTTTTCTCAGGAACTTCATCTCAGTCTCCTTCTACACAGCTTTGGGGCATATCTTGCTGGAAGAGACCCAAGTGCAAGACCACCAGGACCCCTTCCCACCTGATGGCCACCACAGAGGCCAAGCAGAGGAAGTTGGGCTCCAAGAGAAAGAGGCTGTCCAAGTACAACTCTTTGGTGAGTCGCCATCCTGACTATTAGTTTCATTTGTGTCATTGCTGGGGCAGCTCATGAAAGCAAGTGGGGAACATATTGTCCCAGTTTGGCAGAGAAAGTCCTGGTTAATCCTCTGTCACCCCACTTTTTCAGGGGCTTTCAAAAATGTCCAGGTTTCTCTCTCCTCCTCCCACTTTCCCCCTTCTCCTCAGCTCTCTTGGATTGCTCCAGAATGACCTCCAAGGAGGTTGCACCCCATAAACTGAAAAGGAGAGGAGAGAAGTTGCTAGGGTCTTCCCTTCCCAAGAGGCTGAAGCCAAAGAAAACTGCTGTGCCCTTCCTAGTTTGTGTGATCTTCCTCATAAACAACTTTGGTCATCCTCAGCACCTTCTGGTGTTGCTTGTCTACATGTGCCTTGCTTTTCCTGTCTGTGAAATGTGGGCATATGGGAAATCATCTCTGGATCTAAATTGGGGGTGGACCCAGTGGCCCTCAAGTCCAGAGTGCTCCCCAGAACTGTTCTTTAAAATGACATTTGCCTCTGAAATTTGGCAAGAAATGGCTAAATGCACCATAATTCTTTTGTAGCTAAATGTACTATATATTTTGGGATAGTCATTATCCTAATCCATCCCCAATATCCTAGCCATGGCATAAATTATATATATTTTTATTATATTGTATATTATATTGAAAGGATTCAAAACAAACTGATCTCAAAGGCAGTAGCTTTTTGCTTGTTAATGGAATTTAAAGTTTATTTCCTGGACTGAATTCTGAAGTGATGAAATAATATTTGGGTGCACCATGTGCTTTCCTCCCCTTTTGCTTAGACACTCTGTGGATGAGGGCTATTTTCTATTTCAGGTGACCTTTGCAGATGTGGCAGTATATTTCTCTGAGGATGAGTGGAA
>NW_024830159.1:0-1415 GCF_019175285.1 Sceloporus undulatus
TCCTGGTCCGCGGCGCCGCTTTGCTTCGCTGGGCGCAGCCTTCAGACGGATGCGCCCAGCGAAGCAAGGGAGAAAGGGGCCAAGCGGCCCCTTTCTCCCCCTCCCCGCTGCTGCGGGGTGTCCTTGGGGCTTGAAGGTCCAAGGACACCCCTTTTCAGGCTGCGGGGAAGCGGCGTTTTGCTGCTTCCTCACAGCCTGAAAAGTGGCGGATCGGGGCCTCAGCGGCTGCCGTTCTGACAGCTCAGGCCCTGATCCGGCGGGGAAAGGGGCGGGTACAGCCCACCTCAAAGAGGCGGTCTGTAACCCGCCATAGATGCAGGAGATGTTGAGTAAATATCTTTTGTTTCAATCAAGAAATGACTTAGGATAGAAATCTCCATTCTGCTTTCAGATCAGTTCACACATCTATGATTAGGAGCAGACTGTGGTGTGTATGCATAAAGCAGTGCTCAGATACTGAAACATCACATCAGTTTGAACAGTTTTTTAAATGCTCCTGTCCAAAAACACATTCAGCTAAGATTCACCAAGTTATGAAACTGATTGTTGTAGTTACATGATATACAGGTATGTACATAATCTAATATATGTATGTACATAGTCTAGCGTGGCATAGTGGTTTGAGTGTCAGACCATGACTCTGGAGAGGAGTGTTTGATTCCCATCTCAGCCATGAAATTCATGTGCGTTACAGAGCACCGAAAAGCGGCGCTCTGCCTGCGCCGTCATTAGCTGCACCGAGAAGCCCCAGCAGCCAAACCATGAGGCTTCCTGGCGCAGCTAAAAAGAAGCGCCAAAATGGGGCTTCTTCTTGCGTCGTGGAAATGACGCGATGAGACGCCAATGGTGCACTCAACGCGTCATTTTCACAACACTACGTGCGGACCCTAAGCGTCCAGCACATAAAAATGGCCGTACCTGTGTGTATAGGGCGCGGCCATTTTTACGCCCCCGTCACGTGCTGTGGTGAGGCCAGTATGGATGCTAGGTCCTCGGCCAACCCCTAGCACATGATGGGGGCGCCGCAAAGGCCCATGCAGAACGGGCCTCAGTGTCTTCCGAACAAATCTTGCCAAGAAATCTCAATGATAGGTTCACCTTAGGGTCACATAAGCTGGAAACAACTTGAAGGCACAGAACACATACATACACAGAGTCTAGAGCTTAAAAATTACTAGTTAAAAATAATGAGGTACCTATCATTATTTTTCAGTAATTATGGAATAACTTTATTACATTATAATTGTAACGTAACAAGGAATAACTTTACTCCTTTTACATGTAACTGCAATTTTAAACTGAAAGTATTTACAGTTATGCACATCCAAGAATGATCAACTGTGTATGAAATGGTTACACCAGCAGAAGCATTGCTTATGTATCTGTGAATTGAATACATCCATTACACAATGGCC
>NW_024830160.1:0-1415 GCF_019175285.1 Sceloporus undulatus
CCCACGTATGGCGCAGGCGCGCTGTATAAAACAGATGAACGGATGACATATTCATTAAAGGAAGAATCAGTTGAAGATAAACCCATGATTTTAGAAAATGAAGCAGAAGCTGCACTCAGAGCACTTGAGAGAAATAAATCACCATGAACAGATGGCATACCAATTGAGCTGCTACAGAGACAGAATATACAGTTGGCACGCCATATCCACAGATTCTTTATCCACTGATTCAGCCATCCACAGCTTGATAATACTTTTTAAAAAGTATAAATTCCAAATAGCAAATCTTAATTGTTTTATATCAGGAACACAATTTTACGGCACTATTGTATTTAATGGGGCTTGAGCATCCATGGGATTTGGTATCAGTAGGGGTCCTGTACTCTAGTTATAGCTAAAATCTGTCACCAAAAATTAAAAACAAAATAATGGTCCACAACACTCAAAATGCATTACTAGGATATTAAATACTAGGATACAATACTAAAATTAGGATTGTCCATGCCATCCTATTTCAAATGTTTATGTATAGTTGTGAAACCTGGACAATGAGGAAAGCCAATAGGAAGAAAATCAACTAATTTGAAATGTATTGCTGGATGAGAGTTGTACAGATAGTGTGGACTGCTATAAAGACAAATAAATGGTTTCTAGAGCAAATCAAAGAGCCAGTGCAATGTAGTGTTTTGAGTGTTGGACTACAACTCCGGAGATCAGGGTTTGATTCCCTGCTCAGTCATGGAAATTCAGTGTGTGATCTTGGGTGAATCACACTCTCTCAGGCCCCACCCCCCCCCCCCCCCCATGGTAAGGTCTCCATAAGTCAGAAATGACTTGAAGGCACAAAACAAATGCAACAACAAGAGCAAATGAAACCTGAATTCTGCAGAAGTCAAGATAACTAAACAGAGATGATCATACTTCAGACATAGTATGAGAAGACGTGATACACTGGAAAAGACAGTAATGCTAAGCAGGGTAGAAGACAGCAGGAAAAGTGGAAGATTGCATTCCAGGTGGATACACTCAATCGAGGAAGCCATGGCTGCTCTGAGTCTACAAGACTAGAGCAGGATGTCATAAGTCAAAGTTAACTTGACCAGAAATTAATAACAACAACAGTAGTGTTACTTTTCAAAAATGTGATGATTACCATGTATTCATTATCACTAAAATGTTGAGAGGGAGGGTGGAGGTTGGGCATAGTTGGGGCAATTTTTGTATTTATAAGCAGAAAATGTACTGTGTTGGCTATGAATAACAAGTAATAAATAGGTCACTTATTTTTTTTAAAAAAAAAGAATTACATTCCCGTAAGTAATGAATTCCTTTTTAAAAGTAAAGTTCCAAGCTCTACCACACATTACAGTATTCATTATAGTCCCTGATAAGAGGTTAGGTGGGTGGGCACATAG
>NW_024830161.1:0-1415 GCF_019175285.1 Sceloporus undulatus
ATGATGAAATCATTAATTGTGGGATGAACCAAGAGAACCAATGAAAATGGTTGTACACGCCCACTGGGTGAAACAGACAAGAGTGGGTGGTATCTTGCAATGACTATAATAATGGCTATGAATCCCAATGTATTTTGTGGGTAGTTGTGGATAGTTATTGGAGTAGTGTTGGATACTTTTGGAGCTGTATATAGTAGAATAAAGTAGATCTTTTATATATGACTACTGAGTTGTCTGGTGTCTTGGGTGAAGCTACAAGAGCCAGCTGAATCCTGAAGAAGGGTGAAGACTTCTGTGGAAGCAAGAGTGAGAAGGCTTGGAGAGTTTGTCAGGGTCTTCAGCCTATTCTCTGTAACTCTGCTGCTTTATAGCAAAGCTTTAACCACTGACCAAAACTGGTCAGCGCCGGTGCATAACAAGGTGGTGAGTTCGAGCCAGAGGTGAAGAGCTACAACTCCCATCATCCCTGACAGGCTTTTCTTTAGGAAATCAGGGCACGGTACAGACCTCCCCAAAAGGGAGGCCTCCTGGATATTTAAGACCGCAACAGGAGAAATGGAGGAGTAAGAGGACATGAAGACAGTATCCCGTTTAGTATACAGTACTAGCTCTCTTCAATAGCTGTAATATGGTTATGTTAGTTTGCCAGAAGACATAGGTTACAAGTGGGTGAAGAGAACATCCCACAACCAGTACAAGTACAAGTAGGTGAGAAGAAAACCGAGATCCTCCACCGTGCGTACAATACCATTGGCAAAATACTAGCAGAAGTTGGACTCTTAGGAGATGATGGCCTAGATATGCCTCCTCCACCCAGAAGAAGCGTGCGTTTGGCAGGAGCAAGGAAGAGAAAAAACCCTTGAGTTTTTGAAAGGCTTTTGGCCTTAGAATTGAAAGTGGAACTAAAATCCATTAAGCATTCACTGGTTTTTGTCACCATTCCTCATTTCCACTGTAAAAGCTGCCCTTGACTTTTTTAGGCTCAATATTTGTAGATGTAGATGTCTCTTAATTGCCAAACCCATACAAGAACTTTCTAAGGGCATTCCTTTGGAATGCTATTCAAATTAACGTTTAATTTTTTTTTCCAAATTGAAAACATAGATTTTGAGTAAAACACAGTTTTATCATTTCTATAAAATAATATTTTGAGCTTTTTTATTCTTTTTCTCTTTCTCTGCTTGGAAAATGCTCAATTTTTGCTATTCTAGAAGAACATCAATATTTAAGTTTTGCTTTTTTGGTTTTTTGTCAAATGGCCCACATAAAAACCAAGAGATAAGGAAATCGGTGTGTGTGTGTGTGTGTGTGTGTGTGTGCCCCTAGCCTGTATAGCAAAGAAGGGCAAATCCATCTCTTCAGATGTTGCAGCAAGGTCCATTGGACTAAGCTGAGGCATGTGATGGGAAGCGGAG
>NW_024830162.1:0-1415 GCF_019175285.1 Sceloporus undulatus
TGAAGGAAGAGTGTGGTTTTGATCCTGAATTTAAAAACACAAATCAAGCTGCTCTGTAATTTTTTTCCATAGGCATTTCATGATAAAGAATCTGAATTGTTTGACTACTCTGTGAAGGCAGTGGTAAAGTGTATCTCGATGTGTGTATTTCCTTTCTGATGTCCACATAATAAAAATGTATACCCATTTCATGTCTGTCTTATCTATCTCCAGGCCTGGTCCAGATACTGTTTCCTCATATTGAGAAGAGATGGGTGAGGCATCCAGTTAAAATACTGGAAAAGCGGGAAGGAGAAAAGCATTCTCTCATTCTTGCAAGGCTCTTGCCCTTCATGTCGGGCAGCAAGGCAGTTGGTTTGACCCCGTAAAGTTGGAACGGCGACGATTACCGCAGGGCTGGGAACGAGGCCGAATGATCATTTGTTTTCTCTAGCAACATCTAGGTCCTCCAGTGCAACTCTATGGTCAACTTCAACAAAAAGTTGCACTGAAAGTCCTAGCAATTCCTAGAGGGAATACTCTACTAGTCCTTTGTAGCTCCTCCAACGCAGTTCTGTGGTGAGTGACAAATTTAGGACCAATGGGACGAGAGCAGGACCCCAAAGTCTCCCCGAGGGCCAAAAGGTCTCCTGCAAGGCGAGGCTGGAAGGGCAGGGAGGGTTTGGCTCAGGGGTCCTGAAGAGGGTCATGGGGGGAAGGCACTGCTGGGCCTGCAGGGCAGACAGAGGGGCCTAGTGGGAGGAGGCCTGAGGGAAGGCTCCAGTCTCACTCTGTCTTCGAAGAGCATCCAAAAGAGTGGGTTCATGGGCAGTCCTCTATATTCTCTTGTAAGCTATTACTTTGCTTAGCTCATTTGGGTGTGTCTGTTTGGCATCCATGTCAGCAAGATATTAGGTCCATGAGTACTGCTGCCTGTTGTGGTCTTGTTATCCAAACCTCAAGTCTAACCTTTGTTTTGTAATGCTTGAGATTCTCCCTGTAGAAAGATTAGAAGAGGGCTGGAAGTTAAGCAAAGCAATGGCCCAAAATGCATAAAACAGAGTCCTGCCCAGGAAGCCTCTCCTTCCCACTCCCTTCCGATTCAGATTCTGGGGCCTGAAAAAGGTCCACTAAGAGAGTACAGTATTTTGTCATTGATGAAGACGCTAAGTGCCTATCTAAAGTACTTACTATTCCTTTACTTACTTGAGTGAGACTGGGATAGTAGTCCCATCGAAGACGCCGTCGCATTCCTGCCTCCAAGTCCTTCTTCTGTCCATCTGCCTCCTTCTCAGACATCCCTATTGAAACTGTAAAGACCTTCAGGAATATATGATCTTTGAGCCTGATCTTAAAGGGAGGAGTCAACTCAGTCCCCCTTCTTTTATTGTGAGTTCCTTAAAAGCACCTAAGTCTTTGCATCTGACCCTAAGTCA
>NW_024830163.1:0-1415 GCF_019175285.1 Sceloporus undulatus
AGAGAGTCTATTGTTATCTCACAGGAACCAAAACATTGTGACAGGAATCAGGAAGGTTGCAGGCCTATGTTGTTTGGTCTTTTGGAATGCGAGCATCTCAAACTGGTGTGTTGATGAACAGGCATGCGTCACCTGTGGAGTTCATCTAAAAGAAAAACTAGTGCAGTATAGTAAGGATGCAGATATGGACCAGGAACAAATCAAGATGCATAGTTTTCAAAGCACCATCTGGATGAAACACCTTAAGAGAGGACACTGAGTGCGTCTTGGAGGACATCAAACATGGCAGGAGAAAGCAGGATGTCTTCTGGTATAGCTGTGCATCTCCGCAGCGTGGCAGCTATAGTTGCAGCTCGGGCCTGCGTCTTGAATCAGAAACTGAGCTTACCTTCTCAGAAGGTTCTTAGAGAAAGAGAACAAGGATAGTGTAGTGTGAAAAGAATAGATGTCTGATTATTTTCATGCATAGGGGAAGATGGGAAAGAGGATATTATACTTTCCCCCCTGAGTCTTCTTGAAGACCCAGTTTTCTGTGACAGTACCAAAAGAGACAGGCTTTTCAATCTGTGTACATGGCCTGGGTAAATCTTGGATAGAAAGAAGCTTTTAAAGGACTGAAACTCAGGCAAGAGAATTATGTCATTAGAGACCAGAGAATAGAATCAGGGTAAACATACAATGCATAGCATATTAGTAAAACTAGCTAACATTAGTAACACAGATATATATATATATATATATATATATGTACATGCAGCCGATATGACTGGCTCTCACTATGGACTCTATCAACTGAAGAGACCAGTGAGGGCTGTAGACTGGGAACACACACAAAAAAACAACAACCCCAAAACAAAACAAGTGGTGTATGCACATTTCACCACTAGGGGCTCTTTCCAGAGGCACTAAAAAAAAAAATCAACAAAAAGAACAAACTCTCATGGGTTGAGAAAGTGTACCCATCTCTCTGCTTGGGGTCCAAATGGTTAGGGCTGGAGGAGCAATTGAACAAGAGCTCCCATTCCTGTGTAGGGTCAAAAATGTCTGTGAAACAATGGAGGCTGGGCTAGGAGCCTGTAAGCACTTTTAAAATCCCCCCCCTGGAAGCCCAATTTACTGATATGTATCAAATCCGAACCATTTGGGGTTTTTCTGTGGGATTAATGGCACCTCATTCTTAACACTGGCAGTAAATTTGGAACAAAACACTGAAGCTATTAGACCAGAATCCTGGACTGATCAAAACTTTAAAAAAACCAAAATCAACAAAAGGGAGAATAAAAAACATTAAAACCAAGTCTCTAATATAAAAATGATAAAAATAAAATAAAAAAAAGGGCAAGATACCTTGAAGCAGCCCCAAGAATAAACACAAAAGTCCTATTAAAATAACTTGATTTGACAATGTGGCTACC
>NW_024830164.1:0-1415 GCF_019175285.1 Sceloporus undulatus
TGTTGCAAGAGGGGCTGCAATTTGGAGCCTGACAAATATCTATCTACCCTTCCAGTCACCCTGCTCTCCCAACATAGTCAAATGGAATCCAGGTAAAACGGAGGTACTTGTGATAGGGACCCCTAATCCAGGAATGGAGTTATGTCAGCCAGTTCTGGATGGGTTCATACTTCCCCTGCAAGGCTCTGTCCGCAGTTTGGGAGTGCTCCTGGATTCATCACTTCATCTGACAGCTCAGGTGGATGCAAAGGTCAGGAGCACTTGTTATCAGGTTCGGCTGATACACCAACTGCGCCGCTTCCCGGAGCAAGGAGAACTTGAAACAGTAGTACATGTGCTGGTCACCTCTCGGCTCAACTCCTGTAACACACTCTACATGGGGCTACCCTTTTGCCAAGTTCGGAAACTTCAGTTGGTACAGAATATGGCAGCCAGGTTGGTTACAGGCACTTCTAGAACTGCCCACATTACACCGGTTCTTAAATCCCTCCACAGGCTGCCCATTAGTTTCCGGGCAAGATACAAGGTGTTGGTTTTAACCTTTAAAACCCTACATGGCTTGGGTCCTGACTACTTGTGGGAGCGCCTCCTTCCATACTATCCACCCTCAGACTCAGGTCCTCTGGGAAGAACCTGCTGCAACTCAAGAAGACCAGACTTTCAGCAGTGACCCAGAGGTCCTAATCTTCAGCCGCTCCCAGGCTCTGGAACGACCTCCGGATGAGATCTCTCATATTTCCACCTTGGAAGCCTTTAGGAAGGCTATTAAGATGGATCTCTTCCGGCAGCCCTTTCCAGACAAGATTAGATCTATTGACTTGCCTCTCCATCCCCCTGACTCTTACTCTTGCCATCGTTACTGTTATGGAAATTGTTATTGATGCCCTCCCCTCTCACCTTCAGAAAATGACACATTTCTTGCCTGAAAAAACTTTTTTACTGTATTCTCTTTTCGATGTTTTAAATTTTCTTGCTGTTTAACAGCTTTTTAGGCGTTGATTAATGTTTTTATAACTGGGGGGAGGGTTGAGTTTTTTGGAATTTTAATTGTATTTCTTTAATGGAATGTTATTTTATTACTATAATCTGAGAAAAGGGAGAATATAAATAATAATAATAATAATAATAATAATAACAACAACAACAACATCCCTTCAAGGGGGTCCAAGGCCCTTTCAGTATGCTCCCAGAACCAGGGGGGATGTTTCTGGGGCTGTGGGTCTCTCTGTTGGTCCTCCTCTGCAGGGTTGTTGTGAGGGAAAAGGTAAGTATGTGAGGGGGGTGCCCAATATGGATCCTGTGGGAGTCTAAGCCTAGTTCCTGGGTTGCCAGGGGATTGCCAGAGCTTTGAGGTCCCTCTGTCTCTCTCCTCTTGGTTTTGGTCTTGATTTTGGCTCTTCTCTCCCCCCCCCCCC
>NW_024830165.1:0-1415 GCF_019175285.1 Sceloporus undulatus
GTATTTGTGATTGTACTTTGTATCATAGTATGTTGAGATGTATATCTTTTCTGAACTTGTAAACCGCTTTGATCTCCCAGGAAAAGCGGTATAGAAATAAAGATTTTATTTTTATTATTTATCCACATTTGCTATTAGAGAAAATGGTTCAAAATGGGGTGCAAACAAAAATCCATCCTTATCAGTGAGAGGGCATATGCAGTTGACCAGGTCAATCAGACATGAATGGGAATTTGCAAAGGAGCCACAAGTTTCATCCTGGAGAGAAGTGACCAGTGGGGTCCCACAGGGTTCTGTCCCGGGCCCAGTTCTATTCAACATCTTTATCAATGACTTGGATGACAGAACTGGGGGCATACTTATCAAATTTGCAGACACCAAATTAGGAGGAGTAGCAAATACTCCAGAGGACAGGATCAAAATTCAAAATGACCTGAATAGACTAGAAAGTTGGGCTAAAGCTAACAAAATGAAATTCAACACAGAGAAACGTAAGGTACAGAACTTAGGGCGAAAAAACAAAATGCATAAATATAGGATGGGGGACACCTGGCTGAATGAAACTATGTGTGAAAGGAATCTTGGAGTCCAAGTAGACCACAAGTTGAACATGAGTCAACAGTGTGATGCAGCAGCTAAAAAGGCCAATGCAATTTTAGTTTGCATCAATAAAAGTATAGTGTCTAGATCAAGGGAAGTAATAGTGCCACTCTATTCTGCTTTGGTCAAGCCCCACCTGGAATACTGTGTCCAATTCTGGGCACCACAATTCAAAAAGGATGTTGACAAACTGGAGTGTGTCTAAAGGAGGGCGACTAAAATGGTGAAAGGTCTGGAAACCATGCCCTACGAGGAACGACTTAGGGAGCTGGGGGTGTTTAGCCTGGAGAAGCGAAGGTTAAGAGGTGATATAAAAGCCCAGTTTAAATATTTGAAGGGATGTCATATTGAGGAGGGAGCAAGCTTGTTTTCTGCTGCTCCAGAGACTAGGACCCGGAACAATGGATGCAAGCTACAGGATAAGAGATTCCACTTCAACATTAGGAGGAACTTCCCGACAGTAAGGGCTGTTTGACAGTGGAACACACTCCTCTGAGTGTAGTGGAGTCTCCTTCCCTGGAGATCTTTAAACAGAGGCTTGATGGCCATCTGTCAGGGATGCTTTGATTGAGAGTTTCTGCATGGCAGGGGGTTGGACTGGATGGTCCTTGTGGTCTCTTCCAACTCTAGGATTCTATGATTCCAAGTGGGGACTGGAGGTATTAGAGAGTCATTTCTATCTCCAAAGGACTCACACTATGAATTATATGTGCAAGTGAAGCCAATGTTTAAAAAGACTGCCATTATCTCATGAAAAGTAATGTTCTTCTTCGTGGTCTCTGCGAATCACACAAATGGGTTTATTCTGCGCCTGC
>NW_024830166.1:0-275 GCF_019175285.1 Sceloporus undulatus
AATATGCAGAGTCTGAAACATGTTAACTGTTATTGAACTTGGAAATCTAATCCATGTTAGTTAAACATGGATGGAGAAAGATTTGAGTCATAGAACAGATTCATAAACCCATAGTTGGAAAAGAGCACAAGGGCCATCTGGTATGTTACCATTCATTTTTCCACAGAAGCAATAATTTTCCTGTAGAGGTCATCTCATATAGATCAGAAGGAGAATGTAGAATTAATAATAATAATAATAATAATAATAATAATAATAATAATAATAATAATAAT
>NW_024830166.1:285-1415 GCF_019175285.1 Sceloporus undulatus
TTATAGTCCACCCAATCACAAGGAATCCGGAATCTTGATGTAGCAGACGCTTAGTGTCCGCACATTGTGGCGCAGTAATGATGTCATGAGTGCGCCATTGGCACCTCGCAATGTCTTTACCGTGCCGCAAGAAGAAGCTGCATTTTGCAGCTTCCTTTTTGCAGCACAGAGGAGTCACACAGTTTGGTCGCTGGGGCTCCTCCGCCCCGCAAATGATGGCGCCGGCAGACCGCCCTTTTCAGGCGGTCTGTAAAACGCCAATGTCTGCTAAGATGGGAAAGCAGTGGTAAAACCTGTTTGCGACATGTTTTAATGGACAGGAGTGGGACAGAGAAGGAGGAAACTGCCTCTGCTCTGGTCAAGATTTTATACACCAATATAATGACACGAGATCACACAGCTGTACAACTGATTGTAGTAGGTGCCATGGTCACTCATTATGCATTCCATCCACCAAGTCAAAAGACAGAATTCATATAGAAAAGCTAACCGTATCAGGGACTAGGTCCACCATGCATTTGGAGTGTTGGACCAGGAATCTGGGAGAGTAGGGTTTGAATCCTCACTTAGCCATGGAAACCCACTGGTTTGAGCAAGTCACACTCTCTGAATAAATCTAGTCAAGAAGACTTTTAAGGTGGAGTCAACTGGGTATGTTTAGCTTGGAGAAGAGAAGGTTAAGAGGTGATATGATAGCCCTGTTTAAATATTTGAAGAAATGTCATATTGAGGATAGAGCAAGCTTGTTTTCTGCTGCTCCAGAGAACAGGATCTGAAACAATGGATGCAAGCTCCAGGAAAAGAGATTCCACCTCAACATTAGGAGGAACTTCCTGACAGTAAGGGCTGTTAGACAGTGGAATACACTCTCTCAGAGAGTGGTGGAATCTCCCTCCTTGGAGGTCTTTAAGCAGAGGCTGGATGGCCATCTGTCTGGGATGTGTTGATTGAGAGTTCCTGCATGGCAGAATGAGGTTGGACTGGATGGCTCTTGTGGTCTCTTCCACCTCTATGGTTCTATATTTTATGAAGGAACCTAACAATGGTGCACCCTATAAGAATCTGTATCTTATGGTCTCTAGCTGCTAAAAACTAAAAATAAGAGACCACTCTCAAATTATCAGAGGTTA
>NW_024830167.1:0-1415 GCF_019175285.1 Sceloporus undulatus
CAGTAACTTCAATGGCAAGTGGGGCTGGCGAGTGTAGAGAGGTGTTTAGCAATGTAAACCAACAGAGGGTCTGTCTGCAACTGGACTGACGCTGAAGAACAGCCAGTTGGGGTTATTTATACTGAAATTGTTGCTTGGGGGCAGAAACCGAGCGTTCAAAAAGGTTTAAACTGGTTTAGAAAGTATTTTGTATGGGGAAAACATTGTCTGAAACTTTATTAAATGAAATGAGTGCTTGGTGGAAATACTTCAGCCAAAAAGAATTATCACACCGGCTCTCAGGTCCTTCTTGGCTCTGAATTCTGGTCCCATTCAAAGCCAATGTATAGCAGAGTCTGAAGGCGACACTCCCAGAGCTCAATAATAACCCAGCAAGAACAGAAGCAAATCTCCAGATATAGGTATTGACAATGCACTAAACACTTTCCACTCTTAAAAATAACTCACAGACACAGTTGATTTCCTCGAAGTCCTTGGAGGTTCTTTAGCTTGAGTTGCAATAGAAAACAAATATGTACCAGCTCCCCTCTCTGACTTCCATCAACTTCACAATCTCTTGTACACACAACTCCAACCCACATCAATCCGCATGTGAGCTGTATACTGTATTGGTTGTAAGTCATCTTCTGGTGCCACACAGAATGAAGCATCCTTTGCAGTTAGTTTGCATCATGCCATGTGCTCTGACTCAACACTCTATGGCAGTCTCACAGGAAATGATGCCACTTTTCAATCAAAGTATTTTTACATGTAGTTATTAGAATATTTTTCAACTGTCTGACTATCTGCTTCCACTGATTTCCTTATGGCAGTTCACCTATAATCTCTTCTTTGCTAGTTCCTAGGAGTAAGGATACAATCATTATATGGATTTGGGGCATCCAGAACAGGGTTATGCTCGGGTCACTCACACCAACTATGGCACGTTACAGATGGCCTGAAAGCGGTGGTTTGCCGGTGCTGCCTGTTGCTGTGTCCAGGACCGCAGTGGCCAAACCACGTAGTTTCCAGACACAGCAAAAAAGCAGCTTGAAAATGGCGCTTCTTTTCTGCACTCCAGAAGTGGCACCGAGAGGCGGTAGTCGCACACTTGCAGTGTCACTTCTGCCGTGTAACATCCAGACGCTATGCGTCCGTGACATCAAAATGGCGGCGCCTGTGTGGAAGGGTGTCAATTTGTACGCTCTCTGCGCATACTAGAGTTCAGGGGTGTGTAGAACAGACGCCACTTTATAACCCTAGTACGCCCCTTCCTAACCTAGTATGTGCGGAGCGCGTACTTTCGGCGCATGTGTAACGCGCCCAAATTAATTTAATCTCACATAGGGAGGGGTTAACGTGGGGCTAAATCTTGGGGTAACACCTTCCTCTCTTAATGCTGAGATTCAGTCTTGTCTGTCATTGTCATTGTTTAC
>NW_024830168.1:0-1415 GCF_019175285.1 Sceloporus undulatus
CTCAGATGTTCTCCTATCCTGGTTTTCAAGGGTCTAGAGGTTTTTCCTATATAGACCTTCTTGCAGGGACATGATATGGATTATATTACATATCTTGTGTTACAGTTTAGGAAGTTATGAATTTTGATTTGTTGACCTTGTTTGTATAAGGGTTCTGGAATGATGTACCGTATTTTCCGGTGTATAAGGTGACGTGGCGTATAAGACGACCCCCCAACTATTTAAATAAAAATATACAGTTTACCATATACTCGCCGTACAAGACCACCCGAGGCCTTGGAAGGCCAGCGCTGGGCGTGCGCCCGCCACCCCATAGGGCCAGCCTCCGACACCTCAGAAGGCCGGTGCTGGGCGCGCTCACACCGCCCCTTCGAGCCGGCCTCTGAAGCCTCCGAAGGCCAGCGCTGGGCGCGCGCGCGCCTCCCCATGGGGCTGGCCTCCGGCCTCCAAGGCCTCAAAAGGCCGGTGCTGGGTGGGCTTGCGGCGGCCCATGGGGCTGGCCTCCGAAGCTTCGGAAGGCCAGCGCTGGGCGCGCGCTCGCCTCCACATGGGGCCGGCCTCCGAAGCTTCGGAAGGCCAGCGCTGGGCGCGCGCTTGCCTCCACATGGGGCTGGCCTCCGGCCTCCAAGGCCTCAAAAGGCCGGTGCTGGGCGGGCTCGCGCCGGCCCATGGGGCCAGCCTCCGAGGCTTCGGAAGGCCGGCGCTGGGCGCGCGCTCGCCTCCCCATGGGGCAGGCCTCCGGCCTCTGAGGCCTCGGAAGGCCGGTGCTGGGTGGGCTTGCGGCGGCCCATGGAGCCGGCCTCTGAAGCCTCGGAAGGCCGGCACTGGGCGCGCGCTCGCCTCCCCATGGGGCTGGCCTCCGGCTTCCAAGGCCTCGAAAGGCCGGTGCTGGGTGGGCTTGCGGCGGCCCATGGAGCTGCCCTCTTGCCTCCTCTGAGGCTTTGGAGAGCCGGCGTTGAGCACGCACGCGCCGGCCCATAAACTTTCCCTCCAGCCTCCTTATACGGGGCGTATAAGACGACCCCCAACTTTTCAGAAGACGTAAAGGGGTTCAAAAGTCGTCTTATAGGCCGGAAAATACGGTAGTTGAATGAACTCCACTATCACATGATCTCAGACTGAATGCACTTGTTTCCAGAAGATCCAAGGGTCTGCTCAAGGACATATCTAAACAGCATTATGAAAGCCAAAAGCTATTTTTTTTAATTAAAAAAAAAGGAGGAGGAGGAGGAAGAGAAAGTTTTGTGTAGAAGCACCAAACAAAACTGGGCTATCAATATGTGTGTGTGTACACACACACACACACACACACACACACACACCATTGTGAACATCTACTGAAGCAATATGAGCATCTACTGAAAATGGAAAAGAATATAGCTGAACTAACATCCACCAAAATTTAGTGAGTGGGT
>NW_024830169.1:0-1415 GCF_019175285.1 Sceloporus undulatus
GGTCTCTTCCAACTCTATGATTCTATGATTCTATGATTCTAAATATGCAGTGATTGATAACATTTTGTTCAGTGCATAATAATATTGCTGTTAATTTTTTGTCCATTTCTTTCAGAAGTACAGACATTCTTTCATACATATGTTTATTTAATAGTTCATTAAAAAGAGAAATGTCAGTGTATATGTTTGCTACCTAGAATGGGAGTGTCAAACTAAATAAGATATTGTAATGAAAATGTTGTAATTTGTTTAATATTCTGAATCATCTTTATACCTGTTAACAATAACAAGTTAAATCAGCTGAAGTGGGGATAGGAAGCCAGTGTCCCCTAGAAGCTCTTGTTCTTTCTCCAGGCTGGCTGAGGCGAATAGAAATTGATAAATGGAATCCAGCAACATCTGGGGGATCGTAGGTAATCTAATCTTGAAATAATGGAACACCAAACACAAAATTATTTATTCAAGAAACCCTTAAATTTGCTGTGCTTACTCTAACACTGGGCCCGCTAAATGTAGTTTGTGGTCCTCTTAATGTTGCTAGGATATAAAGCCCAGCATACTAGCCACTAATCATGGTGACTGGGTTTGATGGAATTCAGGGTCCAGCAATACCTGGAGGCCACAGGTTTCCAGATCCTTATTTGTTCAGAGCACCCTGTATTAGAGGAATTAACTAGCAAAGAGGGAGCATTTTTCCCTAGCATTTTGTAAAAATAGATTCTTGGTTATTAGACATCACTGCACTGTGTATTTGAGGGAAAACCACTGATAGCCCATGATGTTATTTAATGCAGGAGTGGGGGAATTTGGACATGCTTAGGACATCCAGATGTTTTAGACTATAAATCCCCAGGTCTAAACCATCTGGATGGCCAGAGTGTCTCCATTTCTAATCTAGAAAATCACTCTGTAGGTGGAAATTGTCTATAGCCACTGTCTACCTCATAATAATAAAATATATCTTCACATGGACAAATCATTGACAGCCTTTGTTTTAACCTTTAAGTTAGAGGGAAATCAGTCATTATGCAGAATACATTTCATTCCTAAATGTTCAGATGCAAGTAAGGTAAAAATGTTCATATCTTAACTAATTGTATTTTCTTATAAATACAGATTACTCTTCTAAATATATTTTCCTCTGTCCCAGCAGCTTGATCAAGTTATCCATCAGCGTAGCTTTTCCAGTTTGGAATTGTTCCTCTCTTGTGCACAGAAACAGCTGAACTCTTTATTACATGAAGAATCTACTACTACAGTGGCAGAACAAGATAAAACACCCCTTTAAACTGATGGCATTCTCAAAACTTATTGCTGGAGATTATCTCTTTCATATAGCTGGAACTGTATTAATGATTCAGGATGAACTCAGTGGCCTCATCTGTTGATTTTCAGTATTGTGATGTCAACTCTGA
>NW_024830170.1:0-1415 GCF_019175285.1 Sceloporus undulatus
AGGGCGCTTGGGAGCGATACTGTGTATAGCCCTGGAAAGACCAGTATTCCAGATACCAGTCAGGGCATCAACAGAATCGCCGTCATTTCCAACCATGTGCCCCTCTAAGGCTTCCTGGAACCTTTTGGGTTCCATCAGCCTTCGAGGGTGGACCATTCTAATAGGTCCACCACCCCCGGGGAAGATCTGGGTAGGAGCCTTGATTTTTGCCTCCACCAGGAAGTGATCCGTCCATGACAGGGCGGAAATATTAGTTATTTCCGCCCACGGATTTTCCGCATCCGTGCAAAAGACCAAATCAAGTGTATTACCTGCAAAATGCGTCAGACCCGAGACCAGTTGGGACAGGCCCATGGCCGCCATGGTATCCATGAATTCCTGAGCCGCACCAGATGGAATGTAATTGGCTGCGAAGGGGATGTTGAAATCACCCAGGACAAGTAGCCTGGGTGTTTCCAGCATCAGCTCCGCAACCAACTGTGTCAGCTCGTTAAGGGAGTCTGTTAGCGCATGGGGTGGCCGATACACCAACAAAATCCCTAGACTGTCCCTGGTCTTCAGGGTCAAGTAAATACACTCGATAAAGGGAGTTTGACAGATGTGATTCCTGGTGAGAGACAAGGTGTTCTTATATATTAAGGCAACACCCCCCCCCCGCCCACCTAACCTGGACTGATCCTTCACTGAAAACCCGGCAGGGAGGGCCTGCGACCACACTTATCAGTACTCACTTATCAGTACTATTTTGCTTCTTGCTTACAGGAGTTATCTTTAGGGGTAAGGATCAGTACTTTGCACCTCTCTTGCAAAAAGTGGTATTGCATGTTTTACATAATCAATACATATATACACATGAATCAAGCCAGTGAGGCATAGTGGTTTGAATGATGGTCTATGACTCTGGAGACCAGGGTTTGATTCCCAGCTCTGCCAAGAAATTCACTAGGGAGGATATCACACGACTGAAATTGGAAGTATAATCCATTGTCATCCTGAAGGCAATCATGCGTATTCACGTTATTGCATGAAAGGTTACCACACGCGATCGCTGGCAGTCTGAATGCAGTCCGAACAGAATCACGCGTCAATCAACAGTTAAGTAAATTCAGTGAACTAGCAAAGTCACAAACCCTATTCCTAGGCAGCTTCGCACTCAGTGCACTGTTGTTTGGTGTGATGTGCATGTCTCTTTTGGTCCTGGTTCCCCCCCCCCATCCTGAAGGGGGGGTTTCCCATGAAGCCATGCTGCAATTCTGCTTCAATTTTGCTTCCGCTTGTCTTTCAGCATTGCTGAGGGGGGGCTGCTGCCTGCTAATTAAGAGGCATGGACCTGGAACTATTGGATAAGCATTATATTCACATTTTAATGTGACAAGAGTGAATATATGCTCATTTTAACATGAATAGAGCATGTT
>NW_024830171.1:0-1415 GCF_019175285.1 Sceloporus undulatus
GACTGGAACTTCTGATTTCATACATACCCAGTGACCACTTGGTGCTCCAGTTTCTATAGCACACAGTATAGGATTTGTCAGTGCACACCTATTACCAGCCTTTCTCTTTAGAGAACCACTCTTCAGCCCAGTTTCTGTGCTGTGGCTATTATGAGACTCATAATAGTCTCCATCCGCATCCGGCTGTTTGTTTCTTAAGTCTTTGTTCCATACTCCTTTTAATGTTGCTTTTGCATGATGTAGATCCAACATCAAATTACAGAGTATTTATTTTCAACAAAAAACCTGCATATTAGTGTTTTCTTCAAGTCTGTCTAAACTTTAACCTTGTATATTTTTTCCCCATTTCCCTTACGGAAGTATAGTTTAATGTCTGTCATTAACAACATATGCTCAAAAGAAGTATGTCTGCTGGAAAGCATGGCAAATGTTGGAATCAGGAAAAAACAGAATAATAGAGACAAGGGTAGGGTGGATGGATACTATTAATTTTGATGTTCCAAAGACATTTCAAATTATCTACACTGAGTGCTAGTGCCTAACACCTAATGCTTTGCAAAACACTCTGAGAACCAAGATTTTACATTTTCATTAGCCATCACTGCCTTATGGTGCATTATGCTGAACATACTAATAACAATAATAATACCTGTTTCTCACATGCCTCTCCCCATGGATCAAGGCAGGGAACAACAATAATTAACAGACACACCACATCATTTAAAATACACATCAGTTTAAAAGGACAAATAAGATATATGCATATTAAAACAATCTACATTGAAAAATTATTATTTGAAAATAATCTGAATAAGCCTGCCAGAAGAGACTGGTCCTTAAAGCTTTAAAGAATGAATATCTCCTTTAAAGTGTGAACAAAAATCTGGGCAGATTTACCATCCCGCTGACAGGGGAGCCAAAAGCTACCACTGGTCCAACAAGTGAAATTAGTCTTGGTGACCTTCATCTATAATTTAGGCTGCTGCCACACAGCAGAAATTAATACAGTTTGACACCACTTTAACTGCCATGGCTCAGTGCTATGGATTTAGTTTGTTGTGGCACCAGAGTTCTCTGACAGAGAAGACTAAATATCTCACAAAACTATAAATCCCAGAATTCCATAGCATTGCTCCATGGTAGTTAAAGGGGTGTCAAACTGCATTGATTCTGCAGTGTAGATGCAGCCTTAGAACTACACAAGGAGACAGAAATCAGGCTCTGGTTAAGTAGCATTTGCTTTGCTCCAAACGTAGCAAGAAGGTTAAAATGGTTTGGCTGCAGTGTTACTCTCTGGAGCAAGTATAGAATCATAGAATTGGAAGATGCAGTTTGACACCACTTTAATGGCCAAGGTGCCATCCTACAGAATACTGGGATTTGTAGTTTTGTGAGGCACCACTACTCCTTGGCAG
>NW_024830172.1:0-1415 GCF_019175285.1 Sceloporus undulatus
TTGTTCCCTTGTTTTTAAGGAGATCATTCTATCATTTCCCCTGAAAACAATATCAGAATATCTAAGGCAGGTCCTATTACAGATTTTGGACCTTTGTTGAAATGCTTCCTGAGGAGACACCCGTTTAGGCATTTCTCTGTAAAACAGAGGTTTTACGTTGTTCTATATCAACAATAAAGATCTTCTTATGAAGTGATGTGCAAAATCTCTGTTTTCTCTTACTTCGTTATACCAGAGGAAAGCATGTAGACCAAATCTCAAATCATTACCTTCTAAAGATAGTAATCTTTCATCTTCTAACTTGAACCATTTTTCTAACCATCACAACCCAGATGCAAAATAGTACCATTTAAGATTAGAGAGGGCGCAGCCTCCTCTATCACAATTGTCCGTTAGGATCCTCCATCTTACCCTTGCTCGTTTTCCTTCCCATAGAAACTTAGACAATTCTTTTTGCCACATTGAGAATACTTTCAAATTTGATATTATTGGTATATTCTGAAATAGATATAAGAATCGTGGTAATATACTCATTTTTATAGTTGCAATCTTACCGGAAAAGGAAAGGTACAATTTAGCCCATGTGGCTAAATCCCTTTTTATCTCATCCCATAACTTATTATAGTTATTTTTGAATAAATCAATATTCCTATTTGTTATTGTAATTCCTAAATACTTAGCCTTATTTTTATATTAAATCCAGAAATTTTACTCAATTCCAAATTCTCTTCTTTACTTAGACTGTTTGTTATAAATGATGTTTTAGATTGGTTTATTTTCAGACCTGAAACTTCAGCAAATACTTGTAAAGTCGATGTCAGAACATTTATATTGTCTAGTGGGTTATCCAAAAAAACAAATCAGGTCATCAGCGAAGGCTCTTACTTTAAATTCATGTTCTCTTATTGTGACCCCTTTAATGTCAGGGTTAGATCTGATGTAATTTAACAAAACTTCGAATGCAACCACAAACAAAAGTGGGGATAGGGGGGCAGCCTTGCCTTGTGCCTCGCTCTATTTTGAAATAAGTAGTTCTTTCATTGTTCACTATCAATTGAGCCTTTTGCTCTGTATATACAGCCAATATCCAATTGTAAATCTTGGTTCCCAGATTCATCCATTTCAATACTTCCTCCAAATAGCTCCAATTAATCCGGTCAAATGCATTTTCCTCATCCACCAGCAACATAGCCAACTTTTTATCATTCTGACGCTCATATTTTTCAATAATATTTAATACTATCCTGATATTCTCTTTACTTTGTCTGAATGGGAGGAATCCGCATTGATCTTCATGTATATGTATATTCAGAACTTGCTTTAATCTTTCGGCTAATATACTGGTATAAATTTTATAATCAGTATTGGTCAGGGATATAGGTCTGTAATTAGTAACGTCGCTTTGAGCGTTAGCA
>NW_024830173.1:0-1415 GCF_019175285.1 Sceloporus undulatus
CTCTCTCTCTCTTTCTCTCTCTCTCTCTCTCTCTCTCTCTGTGTGTGTGTGTGTGTACATGCATGCACATTAGTCTTGTGCATGTTTAAAATGCATATATATATATGTATATATATATATAGTAAGAAAAATGCTGCAAAAGCAAAAATATTGTCAACTTTTTGAAGTGATCAAAGATTCTTGCTGTTGTTCTTTGGAATAATGAACTAATTAGCTTCATGGGAAATTTTCCCAGTGTGGTCGTGAGTTTGTCCCTCCAATGTGATTGCCTTGTGAGCATTCACGATGTTTGGAATTTTGCTATCTTTTTACTTTTTTGCTGTCTTCTGTCCCACTGTTAGGCTGCAGGAATGAGTCATACTCCCCTCCTCCCATTCCTTCCTCAGCCTGTAAGAATAATGGGCATTGTTACTGGTGGCTGGGCAGAACCCATTTATTTCTAATGACAGTGCAAGTATTTCTGTACCTCCTGGTTTGAGTTGAGTTTTAAAAACCTTCCTCACAGCCCATAATTTCAAGATATAAAACAGGGTGCTTAAAGTGGGGTCCTTGAGCTGGAATCACTTATTGTGATGGATTTATCTTTTTTCACAATAAAAGGCTCTCATGTGAAAGAGACCCATGACAATCTCACAATACCTATGGCACTGATGTTATGAGGGGCTGTGTATATATGCCTTAAGTCAAGGGCTGCTACAACACATAGCTGAGTAGTGTTGCATGAAATATTTTATACCACAAGATGTGACTAGAGAAGGGGAAGAGGCACAGAACTGCTCTTTTCCATTCAGTGACATAGGCCCATTCCGCACGGGCATATAGTACGCGCTCTGCGCGTACTAGGGTTGCACGAGAGCATGCTAGGGTTAGGAAGCGGCGGCGCTTCCACACGCCCCTAACCCTAATACGCGTGGAGTGCACACAAAATGGCAGCGCCCATTCCACACGGGCGCTGCCATTTTGATGTAGCGGACGCGTTGCATCCGCACGTCGCACACCACAAATGACGCCACAAGTGTGCCATTGGCGCCTCACAATGTCATAAATGTGCCGCAACAAGAAGTGCCAGTTTGGGGCTTCTTTTTGCAGCACGGAGGAGCCATGTGGTTTGGTTGCTGGGGCTCCTCTGCGCTGCAAATTACAGCAGCGGCAGACCACCCGTTTTGGGTGGTCTGTAGTGCACCATAGCTTTTCTGGAAGATACAAATTTGAAAATTTGACAAACATTTTGCAATGATTGATATCAGTGGTTGGTAACTTCTTAGAGAATGCACTGTTCTATACCCTCCACGTTATCAACTGCTTTTAAAATGTCCCAGTTTCTCTATCCTCCACCCTCTATCCCTGTTTTTCCCAAATTTACTTCAGTTGCTGCAAATTAAGTCCAAAGTACAAAAGTAGTTGGCACTCAGTTA
>NW_024830174.1:0-1414 GCF_019175285.1 Sceloporus undulatus
GGGGGGTGGTTGGATGACCCCAAGGAATCCCTTCGAATGCTGGGTTTTATCCATCATGGCAGAGTTCCTGCCATTGCACCCCACCCTGCCCCTTCTTCTCTTTTGTGAGGGTCACATTCTCTCAGCCTCAGAGGCAGGGCATGACCAACTCTCTCTTTGCACCTCTCCCATGGTGATGCTAAGGTCGTGTAATAATAATAATTGGCAAGGAGAGTGCACATTCTTTCAGCCTCAGAGGCAGGGCATGACAAACGTCTCTCCAGCTCTCTCAAGGTGATGCTAAGGTAAACCTACTTTTATTTTGCTATATATATATATATATATATATATATATATATATATGGCAAGGAGAGTTCAAAACATCCACGAATAAGAGTGTGTGATGTATCCAAAAAGAGCATGGCATGAAGGGCAGAAGGTCTTATCCACCACTAACACACAAAATGCCTCCCCTTTTGTTCTCTTTTGTTTTTCAAAGCAAAGCTGTGAGTGAGCAAAGATGGGGGGGAATCACCCTAACAAAGGAAATAGCCCCTGGTAAAACCCAGGATGAATGGTAGCTTTTCTTACGCAAAATACCCAAATCCTGGCCATCGAATTGTAAACTGAAAGTCTCGTCTCTTCACTTCATTTGGAAATTATTAAAAATCAAAATTCTTACTCATGATCGAGAAGTGATCAGAATTTCTTCTCTATATAATGCTTTTGAAATTTTCTAATTAGACATATTTCTACTAATTTTCGAATTTTGGAGAATATTCTTTACATCCCTATGTGAAGAAGCCTGAACTTAAGAAGTGAACTCGAAATCAGGCCCTTGTTTTCATACATATTAAGGGTTCCATTTAGCAATTATGAGCAATGTCTATGAAGAGAGGAAAGAGCAGCACAAAAATTCCTTTTTCTCTAATGTCTCTTTTCCAACCTGAGCTTGCTTAGCTCCATGGTTGATTCCAGAGGCCCTTTGTCACTCGAAATGCTGGAGTCTGGGGAGGACACCCACAAGTGCTATGCTTTTAGGGGAATTTCATACTTAGCTCAAAGGAGAGATTGAGGCAACAGGATTCATCCCAACTATACCAGGCTCAGAAGCACACAGAACTCCAGAGGCATTTCAAATAGGTTTTTGTGTTTTATTTAGGAGAAAAGCAAAATACACGCATACACACAAATATACACATATAGGTGTTCACACACACACACACAGACAAGAACTGGGTAACAATTATGGGAGTGGTGAATAGTGTAAGGCTTTGCTAATGGTAATACATTACGTAGATGGATCTTGATTCCAATTGCTCAGGGTCCAGAAAGGGGAGAGAAGTCAGTAACTCCAATGGCAAGTGGGGCTGGCAAGTCTAGTGAGGTGTTTAGCAGTGTAAACCAACGGAGTGTCTTTCTGAAACTGGACTGA
>NW_024830175.1:0-308 GCF_019175285.1 Sceloporus undulatus
TATGTAGTTGTTGTTTTTACATTCATATGTGAAATACTTCTTTAACCCACTGCCAGTTTAATAAATAAATTCATTAAAATCATATTGTTAAATAATTAAAGGTCTTTCAATGAACTGCCCCAAGACCAGCTGGGCGCGCTCACGCGTGCTGGGAGGACTCCTTGCCACCAAGCAGGCAGCGTTCGAGGGAGGGAGGAGTGGCCGGTGGGAGCGGCTTACTCCTCAAAAGCCGGCCCGCCGGCTCCCCAACCGAGGACGCCAGCCCCAAGACCAGCTGGGCGCGCTCACGCGTGCTGGGAGGACTCCTT
>NW_024830175.1:408-1414 GCF_019175285.1 Sceloporus undulatus
TCCCCAACCGAGGACGCCAGCCCCAAGACCAGCTGGGCGCGCAAATGTATTTCGCTTAAGGTTTTTTTTTTTTTTTTCTTTTCTTTTCTTGCGAAGTACAGGCGTTCCTTCTAGGAACAGGAATTAAGTTGCTCGCCTGATTGTATTCGGCTGAGCAGGGGTTTTTGTAACTAGGGTAACTTGGATAGTTTGTATTTTAGGAATGACATTTTTCTCTGTCTTCCTTAGCTGTTGCGGGGTTTTTTGTTTTTTTTTGTTTTTTTTTTTTTTTGTTACTACTGGGTTCGGGGGGGGATATGAGATGTGGGAGGCCAGCTGTGGTGGCAGATGCACTTGGAATGGGAGCCCCAATAGAGGTTGTGTGGGGCAAGGGGAGGTATGGCGGTAGGAAAGTGGATTTGTGTCAAAAAGGAAGGCGAGATAGATGCGTAATATCTATCTCTCCTTCCTTCCACTTTCCTAGCCAAAGAGGCCTGAGGGTCAGCCCAGTCGTACCACAAACCCTGTCTCTGCTCCTGTGTAACGCCAGGTCCATAAAAAATAAGTCCCACATCATATACGATCTTATTCAGGATAACAACTGCGACCTGGCGTGCATTACTGAGACCTGGCTTGGGCCTGAGAGTGAGGCAGTGTGGGCACAGGCCCTCCCAGCCGGGTTCTCAGTTAAGGACCAGATCAGGTTAGGTGGGCGGGGGGGCGGTATAGCCTTGGTCCATAAAAACACCCTTTCCTTAACCAGGATCCCAGTCCGGAAAACAGACCACATCGAATGTATTTACCTGTCCCTGAAGGCCAGAGACAGCCTGGGGATTTTGTTGGTCTACCGGCCGCCCCGTGCGCTAACAGACTCCCTGGCCGAGCTGACACAGCTGGTCTCGGAAGTGGTGTTGGAGTCCCCTAGGCTTCTTGTCCTGGGGGACCTCAACATCCCTTTCGGGGCCAGCGATATTCCAACTGGTGCAGCTCGGGAGTTCATGACTACCATGACAGCCATGGGCCTGTC
>NW_024830176.1:0-790 GCF_019175285.1 Sceloporus undulatus
CAATCCCAAGCCAAATTGACAACCCAAAGCAATTATCTATATTATTAAGAATTAAAACATAAACTTAACAAAATAGAACTTGAAAACCAAAAGAGACATATTGACAGACAAATCTCACAAACAAGATCCAAAGGGCCTTTTTTTTTGCACTTCTGGATTAAAAATATTTTTTGTATACGTTATATATATAATGTTAGGATTTATATGACTTCTCTAATGTGTGGCCTCTCTGATGTTTTACTAGGTCTGACTTCCAAGAAAAACATTTCCCACAATGCTGGCATTTGTATGACTTCTCTCCTGTGTGGACTCTCTGATGTGTCGATAGGTGTGACTTCCGAGAAAAATATTTCCCACCAATGCTGGCATTTGTGTGGCTTCTCTCCAGTGTGGATTCTCAGATGTGTCACTAGGTATGACTTCGTAAAAAAACATTTCCCACAATGCTGGCATTTGTAACGCTTCTCTCCAGTGTGGACTCTCTGATGCATGACTAGAATTGACTTGTAAGCAAAATGTTTCCCACAGTGCTGGCATTTATGTGACTTCTTTCCTGTGTGGACTCTCTTGTGACTCAAATATTTTTCTGTAAAGAAGAACATGACAGATGAGACTGAAAATTAGACTTAACAGAGGAGGGTGTCACCGCATGATTTAGCCCTCATTAACCCCTCCTTCTTAAGAGATTAAATTAATAAAGTTGCTGTGAGTAACCCAAGCATGACCCTGCTGCTTATGCCCCTAAATCCATTGAACGGTTGCGTTCTTACTCATAGGAGCTAGCAAAGAA
>NW_024830176.1:890-1414 GCF_019175285.1 Sceloporus undulatus
ACAAGGGATGGTGAAGTTGATGGAAGTCAGAGAGAGAGCTTGCAAATGTTTGTATTGTTTTGCAACTCAAGATAGAGAACCTCCAAGGATTTTGATTAAATCGACTGTGTTTGTGACTTATTTTTAAGTGTGAAAAGTGGTCATTGCATTGCCAATGCCTATATCTGGATATTTGCTTCCGTACTCTGCTATGATATTTTTGAGCTGTATCTGGGAGTGTCACCCTAGGATTGTAGTGTACATTGGCTTGTGAACGTGATCAAAATTCTGAGCCAACAAGAATCTGAGAGGCGGTGAGCTAATCCCTTTTGTCTAATGTATTTGCATCAAACAGCCACTGCATTCAGTTCATTTCACACCATTCTTCCCCCACAAAGGAAATATTCTAAAGTGATATAAACCTTTCTGAACCCACAGTTTCTGCTCCCAAGCAGAAACCAATTTCAGTATAAATATCAGCCCCGACTTGCTGTTCTTCGGTGTCAGTCCAGTTACAGATAGACACTCTGTTTGTTTTCATGGCT
>NW_024830177.1:0-1414 GCF_019175285.1 Sceloporus undulatus
AAAATAAAGCAAGATTAAGTAAGACTTCCAAGAGAAAGATGGGACACGATTATGCCAAATTATAGCCCTTAATGCAATCAGATCTAAACGAATAGAATTAATCCATGCACAATTTAAATATAGTTTAAAAAGTCATATATCATATATTATACTTATGTTTTTGCTTCTGTGCCTAATCTCATATCCTTCCCGATAAGATAAATCCAAAATCATAGCTACCATATAAAATTAGGGGACAGGCCTTCCTTCTTAATAAACAACATAAAAGGATGCCGTACTTCCTTTGTTATTTCCCAGTCAAGGTTTTTCCTGTAGCAAGTGAGTTTCTCCAATTCCATATCATCCAATAGTTTCATAGTCCAGTCCTTCCACAAGGGCTGCCCTGACCCTTTCCAACAAGAAGCATACACCAATCTGGCCACTGAAATCATATAAAACAGTAATTTTCCATGCATATTCTCAAGTTTAACATCCATAACCATATTCAACAAAAACATTCTCGGGTCAAACGGGGATTTATAATTCAGAATCATTTGCATCTTCTGATGAATCCCTTTCCAGTATTTCTTGGCATGCTGGCATTGCCACCACAAATGTACCAGGGATCCTGGGGAGTTACCACACTTCCAGAGTCCAAATTTTGGAGAGCTTTAAAGGCGTTAGATGCCACCTATTCTGCATCTTGTAATAATTTTCTCTGATTGCTATACAAGCAATATATTTCCTTCGGACCCGACAGTTTTCCCCCCCACTCTTCTAAGGGTAAATTTTCACCCAAATCTTGTGCCCATTTTATCATTGACGGCTTATTTAGCTCGTCATGCATTTGAAGGTTTAACAAATACTTATAAAGCTTAGAGATTCTACCTACATTTTTTCCAAAAATTATTTTGTCAAATTCAGATAAAACAGGATTAATACCAATGGTCTTATTATCCAATACAAATCTTTCCTTGATTTGTCTATAAAGAAACCAGTTCAGTGTTATTCCTTCTTCATACAATTCGTTCATGGTTTTAATAAGCAATACATTTGTCCTTTTATCTCTTACAAGTAAGTCATCATATGTTAACCAACGACCAGGAATAATAGTATCGTTTCTATGGAACGCCTCATTGACTGAAGTCCAGAGTGGGAGCTTTGGATATAATATTTTTTAAAACTTAGTCCAAGTTTTAAAGAGAGCTTTTCTAACAAAATGTAATGTAAATGCATTATTAGCCTTGATCTTATCATAGAAAAGATATGCGTGTGTCCCAAACACATTTCCGGACGTTTCCAAATTCAAAAGAGATTTGTCTTCCAAATTAAACCATTGTATTAACCAATCAAAACAACATGCGAAGAAGTATGTCTTTACATCAGGAAGTCCCAAGCCCCCGTTTTTACATCATCCTGCATTATCCGAAAGCGG
>NW_024830178.1:0-1414 GCF_019175285.1 Sceloporus undulatus
CTCTGAAGGGGTTTTCTTGGCAGGTTCCTTCAGAGTGGGTTTCCCATGGCCATCCTCTGAGGCTGAGAGTGTGAGACTTGCCCAAGGCTTCAGTTCTTTTGGAAGCCTTTTTGCTTTATCTTCTAGAAGGCAGCTGAAGTGTTGCTTCTTGCTCTGAAGAATGAGAGGAACCTTGTGGCATCCAAAAAGCTAACATTCTCTGGAGTTATGTCTGATAATATGAATATATAGGATTGCAATACCTGTTTGTTTATTATAAGGTTTATAGTGCACCCCATATCATAGAATCTCATATATATGTCTCTTAATAGCAGTTAACCAAATTAAACAGTATATAAAACATAAAACAAGCTGGACAAGGAAACTGTTACATGGATTTGTAATTGGTTGACTGGCCAAACTCAAATGGTGCTCAACAATGGCTCCTTTTCATCCTGGAGAGAAGTGACCAGTGGGGTGTCCAGTGGGGTTCTGTCCTTGGCCCAGTGCTATTCAACATCTTTATCAATGATTTGGATGTCAGAATTGGGGGAATACTTATCAAATTTGCAGATGAAAGCAAATTAGGAGGATTAGCTAATACTCCAGAAGACAGGATCAAAATTCAAAAGGGCCTGAATAGACTAGAAAGCTGGGCCAAAGCAAACAAAATGAAATTCGACACGGAGAAATGTAACGTACTACATTAAGGGTGGAAAAATGAAATGCACAGATATAGGATGGAGGACACCTAGCTGAATGAAACTATGTGTGAAAGGGATCTAGGAGTCTAAGTAGACCACAAGCTGAACATGAGTCAACAGTGTGATGCAGCAGCTAACAAGGCCAATGCAATTTTAGCTTGCATCAATAGAAGTATAGTGTCTAGATCAAGGGAAGTAATAGTCCCACTCTATTCTACTCTGGTCAGGCCCCACCTGGAATATTGTGTCCAGTTCTGGGCCCCACAATTCAAAAAGGATGTTGAGAAACTGGAGTGTGTTGAAAGGAGGGCGACTAAAATAGTCAAGGGTCTGGAAACCATATCCTATGAGGAACGACTTAGGGAACTGTGGATGTTTAGCCTGGAGAAGTAAAAGTTAAGAGGTGATCTGACAGCCCTGTTTAAATATTTGAAGGGATGCCATATTGTGCTGAGAGCAAGCTTGTTTTCTGCTGCTCCAGAGAACAAGAACCGGAGGAATGGATGCAAGCTCCAGGAAAAGAGATTCCAACTTAACATTAGGAGGGACATTGCAACACACTCCTTCCTCAGAGTGTATTGGAGTCTCCTTTCTTGGAGGTTTTTAAATAGGGTCTGGATGGCCATCTCTCACTATGCTTTGATTGAGAGTTCCTCCATGGCAGGGGGGACTGGATGGCCCCAGTGGTCTCTTCCAACTCTATGATTCTCTAATTCTCTGATTCTGAGATT
>NW_024830179.1:0-1414 GCF_019175285.1 Sceloporus undulatus
GGGGCCTCTTGGAGGACGTCTTTGTGTGCAATAAACTCAGTTTTTTGCAGGACGTGCGCGCACACAAGCGTCCTCCTTCCGTCCCCAAAATGTTGAAAATTGTGAGTGCAATAAGGTCCTAAAAGGGAGTTTAGGGAGGTGAAGAAGGACTTTACACAAATCTGGGACCACAGCACAACAGCCGAACTCTGCTTCTTTGCCAACCTCACCTAAATCCAAGATGGTGCCTGATGGCTTCTTGCTGAAAGTAGACACACACACACCTGTTTAGTTTGGGTGCAAGAGCTAACATCTGGTTAGAAAAAACAAAGAGCTGCTCCTGAAAATGGCAGTCAGATGACACATTCGCTCGAACTTGGGAGGCTGGTGGGAAGGAGGAATGATTTCTATAAAACTGTTGGGAAATTAACAGAAGAAGATGTAGCAGCAATCAGGTGGTCAAGGCACTTGCAGTAGATGTCACTTAAGGCTTTGCAGAGGCACATGCCATCCTTAAGTTTGCAAGTAGTGCATCTTTCCTCTATAACACACATTTGAACTTAGTTTGTGTGTACTGGCATCATTACATGGAGTGTTTCCCTGTTCCATAGAATTAGCTTCCAGAAGCTGGTGTAAAACACTTTCTGTAATGATTCTACAATATGAAGCAAGTTGAATTAGACATTATAGAATGGCAGACAAGACTAGACACAGAGCTGCCATTTTTGGCAGGAGGCCGGTGTTGCTGTTGTTTTGTAATGTCTAGGTTTGTCTTTAGATTCACATCTTATAGCTGTCATGTATTGGCCTTGGGACCAAATTTAAAATGCAATCACAAGTGTTTCTATTCTTCCCTGCCCATTTATCTGTAGCGAAACATTGCTATGGTTTAAATATAAATTTCACAGATCAGATTAATTTACTCTCGTAAAACCTCGGTTGTATCAGGATTTTAAAATAATACATGCAGTGTTCTACTATGTGTAAAAATAGAAGATGGATGCACCATGTTGGATTGAGAAGAAAATACAAATTTAGAATTGCTGTCTGCTAACCAACCAGGACTGGTATTATACCTAGTCTAATTAGCAAGGCCATAAGGTTAGAAATGTCAAGGCAGCTTGACATTTCTTCCAATGAATACAGCTTACATCTCTCCTAACTGTTAACCATAGGGCAGTTCTTGGAGCTTGGATTAAGGTTTTTTGTTCCATAATGGAAGGGGTTGTGCCTTAATTTTATAACACAACTGAAAATATGTACAGTATATCCTGCCCCCTCCAATACCAGAATGAGAAAGGCAAATGCCTACTCTCCCTCTCATTGAAGTTTATCACACGAGAGAAATCCCATGCAGAAATGGGGGTTTAAATCATAAAAAAAAAATCAACAAAAGTGGGGTGATTTTCACACAACGTCATTGTTAAAGTGGTGT
>NW_024830180.1:0-446 GCF_019175285.1 Sceloporus undulatus
GGTGGAGGAACCGGGCACCCTCCCTGCTTTCCAGCGGGTGCTGGGGAATGTGGGAAAATAGTGGGTTCAGGAGCCGGGCACCCTTCTTGCTTTTCTGCGGTTGCCTGGGACCGTGGGAAAATAGCGGGTGGAGGACCCAGTCACCCTTCCTGCTCTCCCGCGGGTTCCGGGGACAGTGGGAAAATTGCGGATGTAGGAGCCGGGCACCGTTCCTGCTTTCCAGCGGGTGCCCGGGACGGTGGGAAAATAGCGGGTGGAGGAGCCGGGCACCCTCCCTGCTTTCCCGCGGATGCCAGGGACCGTGGGAAAATAGCGGGTTCAGGAGCCGGGCACCCTTCTTGCTTTCCCGCGGGTGCCTGGGACCGTGGGAAAATATCGGGTGGAGGACCCGGGCTCCCGTCCTGCTTTCCCATGGGTGCCGGGGACCGTGGGAAAATAGCGGGTGG
>NW_024830180.1:546-868 GCF_019175285.1 Sceloporus undulatus
GTGGGAAAATAGCGGGTGGAGGAGCCGGGCAACCTTCCTGCTTTCCCGTGGGTGCCAGGGACCGTGGGAAAATAGTGGAAGGAGGTCCCGGGCACCCTTCCTTCTTTCCCGCAGGTGGCCGGGACAGTGGGAAAATAGCAGGTGGAGGAGCCGGGCACCCTTCCTGCTTTCCCGAAGGTGCTGGGGACCGTGGGAAAATAGCGGCAGGAAGAGCCGGGCACCCTTCCTGCTTTCCTGCGGGTGCCGGGGACCATTGGAAAATAGCGGGTGGAGGAGCCGGGCACCCTTCCTGCTTTCCCGCGGGTGCCGGGGACCGTGGGAA
>NW_024830180.1:968-1414 GCF_019175285.1 Sceloporus undulatus
GGTGGAGGAACCGGGCACCCTCCCTGCTTTCCAGCGGGTGCTGGGGAATGTGGGAAAATAGTGGGTTCAGGAGCCGGGCACCCTTCTTGCTTTTCTGCGGTTGCCTGGGACCGTGGGAAAATAGCGGGTGGAGGACCCAGTCACCCTTCCTGCTCTCCCGCGGGTTCCGGGGACAGTGGGAAAATTGCGGATGTAGGAGCCGGGCACCGTTCCTGCTTTCCAGCGGGTGCCCGGGACGGTGGGAAAATAGCGGGTGGAGGAGCCGGGCACCCTCCCTGCTTTCCCGCGGATGCCAGGGACCGTGGGAAAATAGCGGGTTCAGGAGCCGGGCACCCTTCTTGCTTTCCCGCGGGTGCCTGGGACCGTGGGAAAATATCGGGTGGAGGACCCGGGCTCCCGTCCTGCTTTCCCATGGGTGCCGGGGACCGTGGGAAAATAGCGGGTGG
>NW_024830181.1:0-1414 GCF_019175285.1 Sceloporus undulatus
TGTCAGGAAGTTCCTCCTAATGGAAGTTCCTCCGTTTTGGAGCTCCTTTCGGCACTGCTGAAAGGGCACCACAAGCGCCCTTCAGCGGCGCCAAGACGTAACAGCTGCACCACACTGTTTGGATGCGACACGGCCGTTACGTCAAAATGGCGGCGCCCATGTGTACAGGACGCCGCCATTTTGACGCCCCCCCACATGCTAGGGTGAGGCCGGTATGGACGCTGCGTCCTCGGCCAACCCCTAGCACGTGACAAGGGCGCCATATCCGCCCATCTGTACAGCGCCTAAGATTTTCATCTCCCTCCTCAGTGATCCACAGGATCAACCTTCCTCTGTCTGCAAGTGGCAATATGCTATGTAGGAGCATGTTGGCAATATACTATGTAGGAGCCTTTTTTGTTGTGTTGCCCCAGCTATGGTGCTATGTTGTCCTCTCTTTGGAGACTGTAACAGACCACAGATCTAATTTAATCATTAAGTTAAAACTTGGCCTTGTTATGGTTGCACTCCAGTTCTGGAATTGTCTTCCTTTGGTTTCTGATTGATAACAACCACAGAGGAAACCTATAGCCCTCAACTTAAATCCTTGCTGGCATTCTATCTTGACCTCTATCTATATAAAAGCTTCTCTGCATGCATATTTCAGTAAGTCTCTGGTCTCAAAATGGGAAAATAAGACAATACATAACATTTTTTTAAAAGAAAAGAAAGTAATTTTGTATAAAGCAGGAAGGAAACATTCTTGGTGACATGAGGACAAAAGAGTTCAAGACAAGGAGAGTGCCTGCAGGTGTTCAGGTGACTAGGAAAGTAATATCAACAAGATTTATTGAACTGTTTTTTAAATCAAAAATTTATGTTTTCACTACAGCTTGAGGAAATTAACAGTATGTAAGATTACAAAATATTCCAAACTGTTATAATAACAGTTGCTATGAATTAATGTTGTGATAGTGTATATAATTATTAACCGCTATTTACCATCATTATGCTCTTTAAAAAAATATTTTAACTGACTATTCCCATCCCCCACATTGGATTCAAAATCAGTGATGTGATGGGCTCATTATCATTTTATATTCCCTTTCAACTCCTTCTCTTTTGAGGGATCTGCCTTATTTGCAGAGTCAAAGGTGCTGGGACTCTACTAGAAAAGTATGTGGGGACTGGATTCACACTGCAGAGGCTAGGATGGCTTAGGTATTTGCCTCTATGAGAGCTTAACAGTAGCATGCCAAAAGCCAATACAGACTGACTTTAGTCAATGTTATCAGTGTGCACATAGCTGGCTAATTCTATAAGCATCACCTGCTGAATAAAAACTGCTGAGTGAAAATAGCCATGGAAAAGTGTTGCATCTCTTTATACCTTGAACACTGACTTCCTCCATCTCTGTTTCATATTATACATACCT
>NW_024830182.1:0-1414 GCF_019175285.1 Sceloporus undulatus
TTTGTTGATATCAGAAGTGGATCTGGTGGCCATGCGCTGACTCCAGAAGACCAAGGACCCAAGACCGGCTTTGGTGGTTCATTCTTGTATGAGAACATGGGTTGGCGGTCTTCCTGCTAGCCAAGCCAAAGGCAAGTTGCAATCTACAATGACCCGATTTCCGTCTCTCTCCCGCCGTCCTCCCCAGGTATCAGACACACTCAGCACTGAATCAATCGCCCCTTTGGGTGCCCAGCGTACAAGAAAATGGGTCACTTGTCTAGACAGGGAGACTAGGGCCTCTAGGTGACCTAGAGAGTGAAGTGGGAGAAGGAAGGAACATGGCTTATGCTGTCCGTCTGAGAGAGGGGTATATTCATCCCTTGAGCTGTCAGATGAAACTGCCCCAATAGATTCCTAGTGGGGCCTGAACAGACAGGCCAAAATAAAGCTGCTTCGGGTCACTTTGGAGGTATGCTGTTTAAATGACCCGTGCATCTTAAGAGGCCAGAAGCTGCGCCAAAGCTGCACTCCAGTCCTTAGGGCTGGAGCGTGGTTTTGGCACAGCTTTTGGCCTCTCAGGACACATGTGTCATTTAAACGGCGCAGTTCCAAAGTGGCCCGAAGCTGCTTTATTTTGGCCTGTCTGTCCGGGCCCTGAGTGTGTGGAGGTACAGTGGCTATGGAGCATGAGGTCCCCCCCTTCAACCGCCATTTTTTCCCATGGGGGGGTCTTAATGGATGCCGCTTCTAGCAAGCAATTGTGTGCGGACATTTCACATGACACAATTACGGTGGGCCCTCCACATTTGCTGGGGTCAGGAGCACAGGACCCTCGTGAAAGTGGAACATCTGCAAATAAAAGAAGTAGTGTATGTACCCATGTATAAGTCTAGACATTTAGGTTAAAACATTGACCCCAAAAACCTGAATCGACTTATCCACGGATCAATGTAAGCACTGTACTTTAACTCATATATCTATCCAGCTATACATATACAGTATATATATCTAAAATCCCCTGGTGAAAGGCAATAGTTTACTCTGCCTTGGAAGCACTGACCCCCCTCTACTCTCGCATCTATCCATACTATTAGTATGGGCATTTTGTGAGTTCTTTGGCATTGCAGGAAAGCGGCAAGGAGATCCCTTGTCGGTGGACGTTTCCCACCAGTGATGGATTGCTTTTGAGGGCTCTCTAAAGAGTGCGTTTGCCACATGAGCGGACAATGCAGTGACGGTTTGATGCTGGAGGTTATGTCAAGGTTGCATCTCTGAGACGACAGCTCCAGGCTGGAAGGATGGGATGTTCCAATGCATGTGAGTCTAGGGATTTGGGGAGGCTGCCTCTGGTCCATGTCTGGCCAGGTGAACTGGCGTGGGCGATGGCCTAGGACTAAGAAGGGATTAGACAAAATACATGAATAAAGGCCGA
>NW_024830183.1:0-1414 GCF_019175285.1 Sceloporus undulatus
CGGAAATTTCGTAACCTGGGTATTTCGTATCCCGAGGTACCACTGTATCTCATTTCAAATTGTGGCGTTTGAGTTACTTTCTGGCCCCATCAATTTCAGTGGACCTATACTATGCATCACTAAGGGCTGAAACAGACAGCCAAAAAGGGGCTGCTTGTAGCGCTCATACCCAGGTAATTAAATAGTTAAAAGTCCCTGAATACCTGACAACAACTACACTTACTGCAAATGACGCAGCAACTCAGTAGCACTTTTCCCTCCTACGCCATTCAAAGCCAACATAGGCTTAGGGATTTTCTGGAGAAACAGATTTAACAGGAGACAAAGTCATTTTTGGACCACCAAGCTGTTGCTCATGCTGAAATATTTAGATCTTATCAAACTTTATTTATTTACTAATATTTATAAACCATTTGTATCCAAAAGTTTCAAAGCAGTATACAGTACAATAGTCGTAAACCATACAACAGAAAATGATACATCCAACCATAATACATTTACATTATCATACATTTACAAATAGAAGGTAAACTACACTAGAAAGAATTAAAATTATTGAATCAAATCTTATATTAGAAAGAAGTCTTCCATTAACTGGCATGGACACAATGCAAGCCATGCTCAAAATGGCAGCAGAGCAGACCTGGGAAATATAGAGTGTCATGGCAAGAGTCTTTCCTGCTGTCGACGTTTAAAGCCCTCCATGGGCTGGCCCCTCCTTATTTATCTGACCTTCTTTCTCCTCACCTTCCCACTCCGTTGTTCCCTCCGTTCTGGTAGTCTAGGTCTGCTGTCCCAGCCCAGGATTTCCTCTGCCCCATCTCGGATTCGCCCCTTTTCACTCACTGCCCCCTCACTCCTGAAACCTTCTCCCCTCGCAAGACACAAGTGCCATCACTTCTTTAATCAGCTTCAAAACGGAGTTGAAGACCATCCTGTTCAGGGCAGTGTTCCCAGGCACTGCATAATTGTCACTTGCTATTTGATGTCCTTTTGTTGTCTGTTTTATTGAATCATTTCCTGTATTGCTATGTATTTTATATGTATTATCCTACTAGAGAGGCTCCTTCCCCACCACCTTTCCCTTCTCCTTTTGTGTCGTGTCTTTTTAGATTGTAAGCCTGAGGGCAGGGAACCGTCCAATTAAAAAGATTGTATGTACAGCGCTGTGTAAATTTCCAGCACTTTATAAATAAAGGTTAATAATAATAACAATAATAACAACCCTATCTTCCTCTCCATATCCTAAACTCCCAGAAAATAATTCTCATATCTACCTTAAACAGGTCTTTCGCATCTGGTTTTCTCAGCATCTCCTCTGTGATGACATGGTCTGCTCCAAGAGACTTTAATCTGTGCATTAGCTGCTGGAGATTGGGTCTAGGAAGCAGGTTGGGAAAGTATGGAGACAAAA
>NW_024830184.1:0-1414 GCF_019175285.1 Sceloporus undulatus
GGATACTCAATGGGCAGCCCAGAGTATTCTGGCCTTGTACTGTAACTGTTCCAACCTGCCCCATTACTTGGCCCTCTAGTCCCACACCACAGTAGCTATGCGCACAGGCATCCTGCTGGGCCACCCAGTGCGTCTGCTGACACTGCAGGCCACTCACCTCTGAAGTCAGAACAAGGCACCCAGTGATAGGCAAAAACCTGGGTGCCTCATTCTGACCTCAGAAAAAGCAACCCATGGTGGTGGCAGATGTGCCAGGTGGTCCAACATGGATAATCCAGAGCATTTTAAGACTGTAATACCTTGGTTGTGGTGCAGCAAATGCCAGACACTGTCCAGAGTCCTCACACCAGAATCGGGGATTGAGATGTGCATCGTCCAAGCAAGACATCATAACTGGGGAGGGGTACAGGCCTTTTGGCCCAGGTCGACAAAGCCCTATAACCGTGTTGACGAACCTGTGGCACATGAAGCCATCTCTGAGGGCATGCGGTGAGGGAGGCCTGGGTCAGGGAGCTGGAGGCAGCAAAGGAGCATGTGACTCCTGCGGAAAACTGAGCCACGACAAAAAGGGGCAGTGTGCAGCCCCTTCCACCCGGAAGTCCTGGTCTGGGTGACACCAAACCAGTGCCTTTAGAGCTCCTGTCCATCCCTCTCCAGGGACTTTTGGAAGGAGCCATCCCATCCAAACAGCCATCTTTTGCAGCCTCCCACAGCGAGGAGCGTCCTCCTCCTCCTCCCCTTCCTTGGGTTCTCCCTTGTCACCAGAGACTTCTCCCAGGAAGGGTGGCAGAAGGGCTGCTAAAAGCCCCAGCAGCGCAAAGCCACCACCCTCTGCTAAGACACAGGGCTGGAGTTGTGGTCCTTCAAGTCCTTTCCGATTTATGGCAACCCCAAAGTGAACATATCATGGGGTTATCTTGGCAAGTTTCTTCATAGGGGCTTTGCCATTGCCTTCCCTTGAGGCTGAGAGAGTGTGACTTGCCCAAGGTCGCCCAGTGGATTTCATGGCCGAGCTGGGATTTGAGCCCTAGTCTCCAGAGTCACTTGCTCAAACCACTGGCTGTCTTTGTTCTTGTTATTATGCTGTGCTTTTTTATGCTTGTTGGTGTTGTGTGCCTCCAATTTGTTTCCAACTTATGGGCCCAGAGCACCCTCCCTCCCTTCCGAGCGCTGGTTCTTGGCGACCCTAAGGTGAAACTATCATAGGGCAAACATCATAAGAAAGAGATTTCCCATGCCAGCCTCTGAGGCTGAGACAGCATGACTCACAAGTGTGTCGTGCCTTCAAGTCATTTCTGACTTATGGCGACTCTAAGGTGAATCTATCATGGAGGTTTTTTGGCAAGTTTTGTCAGAGAGGGGTCTGCTATTGCTATAGCGTGAGGCTGAGAGAGTGCGCCTTGGGTTTTCCCCC
>NW_024830185.1:0-1414 GCF_019175285.1 Sceloporus undulatus
GTGGCCCAGCTTTCTAGACTATTCAGGTCATTTTGAATCTTGGTCCTTTCCTCTGGGCTATTAGCTATTCCTCCTAATTTGGTGTCATCTGCAAATTTGATAAGTATGCTCCCAATTCTGTCATCCAGGTCATTGATAAAGATGTTGAATAACACTGGGCCCAGGACAGAGCCCTGTGGAACCCCACTGGTCACTTCTCTCCAGGATGAAAAGGAGCCATTGTTGAGCACCCAAGCATGTTAACTGCCCTGACTACTATAAGCCAGGATGAAGGCACTGCTTCCAATGGCACACACAAGGGGCAGAAGCAAGGTTGTGGAGGACAGAAGTGTCTATGTTCCCGGCTCCTATTCCTTAGTGTCCCTGCTGGCTACAGATGTGGCGGACACAGTTGCATTGCCAGTGCTGAACTAAGGTTTCATTCCTGCTCCAGGTGGCCTCTGCTTTTGGAATCCTGTGTGTGGATTCATCACTTGCATCTGGCAGCAAAATAACTTGGGACACTTCTATCAATTGGGATAACAAGACACAAGGTGGAGCAGGGGGCAAGACCATGGAGGGTTTCACATCAAAAGCACTTGGAAGGAAGGAAAGAAGGAAAAGGCTACTCTAACAACTAAGACTGAAGATACATGCAATGTGTCTGTGTGGGTGGGTAGATGTACACACATATATGCATACTCATATGGTACTCATATATGCATGTACATCTACCCACCCACACAGATAGGTTCAGCTGGTTTACATTCACTTAATTTGTTTTAGAAGAAGCGTGATATTATGAAACTCTCCTAACAAGCCAAGCTCAGATGACCTCTCATGTCGTGTTAGGTGAGCAATAAAGATCTGCCCTGGTACATTTGTGTTTGAGAAATCTATTCCATTTCCCCCCTTTAAAACAAAATCAACCTTACGCTCTGACTGAGCACAGGAATGTTGCAAAACTGTTCAGTAAAGTTTTGTCCTCTGTGGAGGTTTTTAAAATGTGGAGGTAGATGCTCTTTCTTTTGGGAAAAAAACATATTTATTAGATTTTAAAACATATAAAGGAAGTTCACCACACCCAGTTATAGTCAAAACAAAAAGGTAAGAAATCAAGAAAGAAAAAAGAAAATCAATCTATATATACATAATGCCTATATAAAACTAAAATTAAATTACTCAGAACTAATGCCATAAACACAGTCTAATTAATTACAATTTAACCTAAAATATTTAAATCACAAAAGAACTCATAGAATCAGAGAATCAGAGTTGGAAGAGACTGCAAGGGCCATGCAGGAAATCCAAATCAAAGCATCCCCGACAGATGGCCATCTAACCTCTGGTTCAAGACCTCCAAGGAAGTAGACTCCACAGAACCACAACAATAATTTGAAACCCCGTTAAACATATTTGGCAATGTGAGTTAAGT
>NW_024830186.1:0-1414 GCF_019175285.1 Sceloporus undulatus
AGGGAGGCCAGGCCGGGGCTACTTACTAGTGGGTCCCTGGGGTGTCCGGGGGCTGCATCCCCTGCGCTGCGAGGCAGGGTCCTGGGAGCAGGCAGCCAGGAAGGGGCCCGACCAGCCTCCCCTCCTCCTCCGGCTCCTCTCTCTCAGAGGAGAGGGGCTGCAGTCCGGGGCGTCCGGGAAAAGGAGTCAGCAGGAGCCCATCTTCCCAAAGAGAGGAAGGGCTCAGGGGCAGCTGGGCGGAGGGACCAAGGCGTCCTCTTCCTCCTCTTCGTCTTGAATTGCCCTTGGAAAGAAGAGGAGGAAGAGGAAGAGGAGGGATGCAGCAGCAAGTGTCTCTCCCTCTCCTTCTTCTCCTCCTTCTTCTTCTTCATGGCCTCCCCGAGCCATCCATCTCCAAGAAGCCCCTAGACAGCCAGGAGGCTGGAGCTGCCCAGGGCATGGCAGCCGGGCATCCCTCCTCCTCCTCCTCCTCCCTTTGGCTCCTGCTAACCCTGCCTGAACCCTCCCGCCGACACTCGGCGCCTGGGCCCTGGGCCAGTCCCAGGAGGGGCTCCGGGGGCTCCGATTAAAGCCTGGCGGGCAAGGAGCCCAGCTCCAGGGAAGCGGGGGAGGGCCACTCTCCCTCGCCGGCCGCCTGGGCAGCGCTGCTGGTCCTTTCTAGACGGCGCAAGTGCCTTGGCTTTGCTTTCTCGCTGGGGAGGGGGTCTGCTCAAGGGAGGCCCAGAAGTTGAGGAGAGGTCCAGAGGGCGATGCCCGGTGCTTCTTGGAGCCAGGACCCGGGGCAAAAGGGGACAGTGCTAGCGGAGAGCCTCTAGGCGGGCGTCCGGTGGGAACCCTGCCTCCCAGGCGCCCCCCGCCTCCCCCCAAGGCGGGAGGAAGAGCAAGAGCTCTCCCTGGCCCTTCGGCCCAGGCTGGTGCCCCCAGGCCGCCCCCCTCCGGTTCCCCGCTGCCATCCTGGGCTGCTCCCCCGCTCTCTCCGTCCCCGACAACAAGGGCTTGGCCTCCCTCCAAGGTCTCTCTCTCTCTCTCTCAATCCCCCTTTAAGAGCCCTCGGACCCAGGACCCCCAGGAGGGGGAGGGGAGGGGCTTGAGGAGGGGAGGGGAAAGGCGGGAGGGAGGGCCTCCAGCTGTTGCTGCCCCCGCCCCCCGGGGTCACGTGGGTTGGTAAAAGTGGAGGGAGGGGGCCCTGGGGGGCCTTGCCCCATTCTCCCCTCGCCAGGGAAGGCAGTGGGGTGGTTGGGTGCCTTCAAGTCCTTTCAGGGTTTTCTTGGCATGCTTCTTCAGAGGGCTGGGTTTTGTTGGTGTTTTGTTTTGCTTTTTTTGGCCTTGCCATTCTCTGAGGCCTAGAGAGTGTGACTCACCCAGTAGGTTTCCATGGCCAAGCTGGGATTCGAACCCTCCTCCAACACTGAAA
>NW_024830187.1:0-1414 GCF_019175285.1 Sceloporus undulatus
CCCCCCCAGAGGAGATTGGAAGCATGTCCAGAGTATAGAAACTCTGAAACAGGGACAAAAAAAATTATACTTGCTAAGGGATGTACTGAGGATATTTGATGCCAAAAATATTAACTCAAAGAATCACAGAGTTGAAAGAGACCGCAAGGGTCATAATAAATATTAAATAAAACTTTTATTTTTATCCCACTTTTCTGTGACGAGACAATCAAAGCGGCTCACAACATATTAAAATATCCACATTTACAACATTATGTCCCAAATTCCTCCCCTTAAAACAGGATTAAACATGTTACAATTAAAACATCGATTAAAAACACAATAAAAAATACAGCCAGGACAGAGCGGTGGGCTGATACATGATGTGAGGGCAGTCATTCTGTGGCCAGGCACTTTTATTCAGGAAAGGCCTGCCGGAAGAGATCCGTCTTGACAGCTTTTTAAAAGCTGTCTAAGCTGGCAATATGACGGATCTTGTCCGGCAGACCGTTCCATAGTTTGGGAGCAATTGCAGGGGCGGATTATATGGAAGCAGACGATCCCTCAAAAAGGTTGGACCCAAGCCATGCAAAGCTTTAAAGGTTATAGCCAACACCTTGTACTGTGCCCGGAAACTAATAGGCAGCCAATGAAGAGATTTTAGGATGGGTGTTATTTGGTCACTCCTAGTTTTTCTGGCGACCAGCCTCGCTGCCATATTTTGCACTAGTTGAAGTTTCCGGACTAGGCACAAGGGTAGCCCCATGTAGAGTGCACTATAGAAATCAAGTTGTAAAGTTACCAGTGAATGTACAACAGTTTACTTCCAGGAAAGGGCACAGCTGGCGTATGAGCCAGAGCTGATAGCAGGCGCTCCTGATTGTCGCATTCACTTGGTTCGTCATGTGAAGTGACGGATCTAGGAGCACCCCCAGACACAGTCGTTTGTGGAGAGCATGACCCCATCTAGGACTGGAGGTTGCAACCCTATACCTGGTTTGGGGGCCCCTACTGTAAATACCTCTGTTTTGTCTGGATTCAGCTTGAGTTGGTCTTTCCTCATCCAGCCCATTACCGCTTCAAGACACTGATTGAGGGGAGAAGTGCTATCTGTTGTCATAGCTGCTGCTCGGGCCATGGAGAAATATATTTGAGTGTCATGAACATACTGATAGCACCCTGCCCCATGTCTGTGAATGATTTCTCCCAGTGGCTTCATATAAATGTTGAATAGCATCGGGGACAGTATGGTGCCTTGAGGGACGCCACATTTAAGCTCCGTTTTCCCGGAGCAACTGTCCCCAAGCATCACCCTCAGGAATCTACCAGAGAGGAAGGACCGGAACCACTGGAATGCAGTGCCACCGATTCCTAACTCTCCCAGGCGTTCCAAGAGGATGTCATGATCTATTGCAGGGGTAGGCAACCTGCGGCC
>NW_024830188.1:0-1414 GCF_019175285.1 Sceloporus undulatus
ATTGGGAGACAAAGCATTCCAAAGTCTGGGAAATTTAAATTTCATTAGCAAAACAAAATGGTACTTTGAGATCCAGAATGTCTCAGTCTTTTGTGAGGCCACAAATTTTACCTTATTGGGCATAGGCTTGCTATATGTGCTGGAAAACTGGGCCAATCATGGATTGGAGGGTCTAAAAAAATGTCCCGGCCAGTTAGGCATGATTGAAGCCACAAATTTTGGATTCCTGTTTTGTTCCAGGCTGTATTTTGTCAAAGACTGAGGACCTCCCCTCCCCTCCTATTCTTCTCTGAAGGGAGCAACACAGTTAAAATCAAAGGCAGCTGATGATAGTCCTCTTAACACCAGAATGGGAAAAGGGAGCCAGGGAGGAGGTAGGGATAGCCTCCAGAAAAAAGAGGTGTAAATGCCTTTAAATCTTGGGAGCTTATAGCACAAGGCTTGGGGAATGCAAATGGCGTGGAACAGAAGGGAGGGGGAAGGGAACAGAACAGGGAAATCACCTCCTGTGGGATGGATGGAGAATGGATTGGGCACTTCTGGCAGCATCGGTGGTGTTCCCTCATGCGGTAATATGGGTGATTTCCTCTTTTCATTCCCTTCCCACTCCCTTCCATTCCACGCCATTTGCATTTCCCAAGCCCTGTGCAATAAGCTCCATGGATTCGGAGTGAGGTTGAGAGACACTCACCTCCTCTCCTGTTACACTCTCTTTCTACTTCTGAGAGAGAGAGAGAGAGAAGAAGAGAAGAGGCTAAAAATAAAGGCAGGTGAGACACGAGGGAAGGAAGGGGAAGAAGGGGAAAAAAGAATAAGAAAAAGAAAAAAGAGGTGTAAATATAAAATATCTACTTCTCTGCATAGTATAAGCAAATGCAGTATATTGTGTGGTCCCCAATTCAGATGGCCTAACGTATGTGATGGCAATGTTTGGAATGGGATGGGGGTTGGAATTTTGCCAGAGGAATAAGCAGCCAAGGATGGGGAATGGGGTTGGTGGAAGGGACTAGAAATGGGGGGGGGGGGAGAGACAATCCTGCAAATACTTAAGCCTTAAGAGAAGGAGGTAGAAGCAAGAAGGGGAAAAATGCTGCAGGATCTGGTCTGTCATCTGGCTTCTCACAGTCTGCCTCCCTCCAGAATGACAAATTAATAAATAAACCACAATCCTAAATAGGTCTATTCAGAAGCAAAATTCACTGATAGTTTTTTTTTTTTGGGGGGGGGGGTCAGGCTGTGTGGCCATGTTCTAGAAGAATTTATTCCAGATGTTTCGCCTGCATCTGTGGCTGACATCTTCAGAGAATGGTGGCATGGACACAGACACACACACACAGTATGTGACCTCTGGTTGAGAGGAAGTGATGTACATGTTAATCTGTATGTTGGTGAATGACAAGGCCTCAGGGTATCT
>NW_024830189.1:0-1414 GCF_019175285.1 Sceloporus undulatus
GAGTTCAAGCCAGAGGTGAAGAGCTACAACTCCCATCATCCCTGACATTGGCTGAGCAAAGCATTTCCTGGATTTTCTTCATCAGTTTGTAAACCATTAGCAGGTTGTGCTTCCTCACCACTTTGCCTATTCTGTCTGTGATTCCTTTGATGTATGGTAAAAATACCTTCCTTTTGGGTGGCTGTTTGTCTTCACTTCTCTGGGTTTTTCTGGGCCTGGCAGCCCTTCTGATATCTGAGCTGGAATAACCATTGGTCTGTAGAGCCCGGTCCAAGTGCTTCAGTTCATCTTCCAAGAAGTGGGGTTCGCAGATGCGTTTTGCTCAGTCTACTAGTGTTTTGATTGCGCTTCTTTTTTTTTCCTGGGTGATGGTTGGAGTTCTTGTGCAGGTATCGGTCTGTATGTGTGGGTTTTCGGTATACTGTGTGACCCAAACGTTGGTTCAGTTTGCGGATGACTATGACATCCAAAATTGACAGTGTTCCTTCCTTTTCTTTTTCCATTGTGAATTGGATGTTGGGCTGGATGTTGTTCAGATGGTTCAGGAATACAGCCAGGTCTTCTTCTCCATGGCTCCAGATGGTGAAAGTGTCATCCACGTATTGGAACCAAGTTGTGGGCTTTTTCAGTGCTGTTTCCAGGGCTTGCTTTTCAAAGTGTTCCATGTAAAAGTGTGCTATCACCAGGCTTAGAGGGCTTCCCATTGCTACTCCATCTCTCTGTTCATAGAATGCATTGTCCCACTGGAAATAGCTTATGGTGAGGCAATGTTTGAAGAGGGCTGTGATGTCTTCTGGAAAAATCTGTTGGATGAGTGTCATGGTGTCCATAATAGGGACTTTGGTGAACAGGGAGACCACATCAAAGCTGATTAAAATGTTTCCAGGTTTTAGTTCCAGGTTCTTGATTTTTCCTATGAAGTGAGCTGAGTCCTTGATGTTGTGGGGGGGTCTGCCTTATATAGGTTTGTAATTGTATGGCCAGAAACTTGGCCAGTTCATATGTGAGGGATCCAATAGCACTCACAATGGGTCGGAGTGGAATGGAATCCTTGTGGATCTTGGGAAGCATGGCTTTGTGACGCCCTTTTGGCGCTGCATCATCTCAAACGGTGTGTCTAGAACAGTGTGCTGCACCATGGCACGAGGGACGGAGTCACAGCATTGAGCGAGCAAATGCTCCACTGTGACTCTGCCCACAGGCCAGCACTTTGTGCCAGTCTATACCGGGCCTCTGAGACTAATATAAAACCAAGCATTGTGTGGGTGACACCTGGCTTAATGAAACTATGTGTGAAAGGGATCTAGGAGTCCAAGTAGACCACAAGTTGAACATGAGTGAACAGTGTGATGCGGCAGCTAAAAAGGCCAATGCTAGTTTAGGCTGCATCAATAGAAGTATAGTGTCTAGATCA
>NW_024830190.1:0-1414 GCF_019175285.1 Sceloporus undulatus
GGCCAGGGGTGTGCAGTGGTGCAGATCACATAGGTGACACGCCAGAATTATTATTATTATTATTATTATTAACCTTTATTTATGAAGCGCTGTAAATTTACACAGCGCTGTACATGCAATCTTTTTAGTTAGACGGTTCCCTGCCCTCAGGCTTACAATCTAAAAAAGACATGATACAGAAGGAGAAGGGAGTGGTGACGAGAAAGGGTAAGAGGTCCAGCAGTTCCTCTCAACCTCCGAGGCCTGGACCAAGGCAGATGGACTGGAGGGAGGGCAAGGCTTCATAATGGATGGTTAATCATTATCCAGGGAAAATACATAATCACAAGTAGGATAATACATATACAGTACATAGGAATACAGGAAATGGATCGATAAACAGCCAACAACAGAACATCAGATAGTAAGCGACAATTATGCGATGCCTGGGAAGGCTTCTCTGAATAGGATGGTTTTCAGCTCCGTTTTGAAGCTGGTTAAAGAAGTGATGGCTCTTGCTTGTGGAGGAAGAAGGTTCCAGGAGTGAGGGGCAGCAAGTGAAAAGGGGCGAATCCGGGATGGGGCAGAGGAAATCCTGGGCTGAGACAGCAGACCTTGACTACCAGAACGGAGGGCCCTGGTGGGAAGGTGAGGAGAAAGAAGGTCTGATAAGTAAGGAGGGGCCAGTCCATGGAGGGCTTTGAATGTCGACAGCAGGAGCTTATACTGAATGCGGAAAGGGAGAGGGAGCCAGTGAAGGGATGCCAACACAGGAGAGATGTGGTCAGAGCGGTGGGTGGAAGTGATAATGCGTGCAGCTGAATGCTGGACAGAGATTAAAGGACGGAGGTGAGAAAAAGGAAGCCCAGCCAGGAGGACATTACAGTAATCCAGTCGTGAGATCACTAGGGCATGGACCAGGATCTTGGCAGTAGAGGCAGTGAGATATGGTCGGATTTTGGCAATATTGTACAAAAGGAATCTACAAGCCTTGGCTGTGGTCTGGATCTGAGGGATACACGACAGAGAAGAGTCAAAGATAAAGCCAAGACTGCGGGCTTGCTGGACTGGTTGAATGGAAATGTTGTCCACAGAGACAGAAAAGGAGTGTTGAAGGTTGGGCTTAGGAGGAAAGACAAGAAGCTCCGTCTTGGACATGTTGAGCTTCAAACGCCGATGGCGCATCCACTGCGAGACAGCTGTAAGGCAAGACGAGACTTGCTGTTCAAGCCTTGGAGAAAGGTCAGGGGCAGAAAGATACAGCTGGGTGTCATCGGCATACAGATGGTAGGAAAAGCCAAAAGAGCTAATGAGTTTTCCTAAGGACAGTGTGTAGAGAGAAAACAGAAGGGGACCCAGAACAGAGCCCTGGGGAACTCCAACAGATAAGGGAACAGGAGAAGAAGTCTGACCCCCTGCAACTACTGCAAAAGAT
>NW_024830191.1:0-1414 GCF_019175285.1 Sceloporus undulatus
TGTTACTTGCTTTGTTGTATATGCATATGTATGCTGTAAACCGCTTTGATCGTAGGAAAAGCGGTATACAAATAAAACATATTATTATTATTATTATTATTATTATTATTATTATTATTATTAAGATACACTTCATCCACATCATTCCCTTCATCTACCAAGCTTGTAACTCTCAAAAAAGATAAACGGTTAGTCTGGCCTGATGACTTGTTTTTGAGAAACCCATTTTGTCATTTAGAGATCATAACATGCCTTTCTAAGGGCTTACATATTGTCTAATGATATACTCTAGAATCTTTTTTGATGAGATGCCAAGCTACCAAGGCTGCACTATATTTCCTTTGTCCTGATAGTCCTGCAGCTTTGGAAAGATTCACAGTGCCCCTTTATTTTTGCTTTTTGTCCTAGCTAATTCAGTTTTGTGGTGTGTAACTAATGAGATCTTCTCCTTTTCTACAGCGAAAATACGGTGTGGTACTAGATGAAATCAAGCCGAGCTCATGTCCAGAACTTCAGGCTGTGCGGATGTTTGCAGAATACCTCTCCAACGAGAGCAAAAGGTGAGGTTGTCAGTAGAATGCCATAGGTTAGCCAGTCAAGTCCCCCTGCTTCCCCAGCTAGCCATCCCCTTCCCCTTGCCATCATTGTCTGATGGTTTCCCAGTTTGTGTGGGGGTTCACCACCACCATTCTCTAAAAGAATTATATTCCTAAAGCTTAGCTTGCTTGAAGAGTAAATGTCTCACAAAAGTACAGTTCCCAGAATTCCCTAGTATTCAGCCAGGGCAATTAAAGCAGTCTCAAAGTGGATTATTTCTGTAGTTTGTTTTGGACCTTAGTCTGTCTACATGAGAATTGTCCACACGTTGGTTGATGGCGTCTCCAAAGTTTTGAGGGGTAGAGATTTGTTTTGTTTTGTTTGAGGTGGAGTTTTTAAGGCAGAGTTGGATGGCCCTCTTTAATGGGTGCTTTAGCTTTGGATTCCTGATTTGGCAGGGAGCTTGGACTTGTGGCCACTTCCAATTCAGTGCAGACAAAATGATGTGAATTGCCTCTTGTAAGTTTCCAGGAGTTAGCATTTATTTCATTGCATTTATTACAGTATTTATATCCTGCCCTATATCCAAAGATCTCAGGGCTATTTAAATGAATCACAGGTCTCCTCTGCACTTTTTTTAATACACGTTTTTGAAAACCAAAATTTGACTTTCAGCCACTTGTGGTTGTATTTTGTTTGCTTGTTGACAATTTTGTGGCAGTACTTGTGGCTGTAATGGTCAGAAAACTGACCCTCAGGTATGACAAAGTTGCCTGCTCTTCCTTTATGCATGACTATATCAAATTCTGCCCAGAGTGCCTGACCAGAATGTCTCCTGAGGAGCTGCAAGAGAAATGGTAGCCTTCTGAGGAGTTTA
>NW_024830192.1:0-1414 GCF_019175285.1 Sceloporus undulatus
TATATATGGTAACTCACCGAACCAAGACCATTTTTCTGAACTGTGGCCTGTTACAGACTGCCAAAATAAAGCTGCTTTGGGTCTCTTTGGAGGTATGCTGTTTAAATGATGCATGGGTCCTAAGAATCCGGAAGCTGCACCAATGCTGCACTCCAGTGCTTAGGAATGGAGTGTGGCTTTGGCGCAACCTCTGGACTCTTAGGACCCATGCATCATTTAAAAAGCATACCTCCAAAGAGACCCGAAGCAGCTTTATTTTGGCAGTCTGTAACAGGCCTATATTGATCTGTTTATTTGTTCTCTTCCCTATGAGTGAAAACCTACAGTTATTTGTGTGGTACACTTTACTCATGCTTACTATAGATGTTGTTGTTGTTGTTGTTGTGTGCCTTTAAGTGATTTCTGTCATAGGGTGACTCTAAGGCGATCCCATCATAGGGTTTCTGGCTGATCAGACTTTGATGCCCCTCTTGGCCATGGAAATATACTAGGTGACCTTGGTACATAGCGAGATCTTGCAGCACCTTTGAGACTAACTGAAAGAAAGAAATTGGCAGCATGAGCTTTCGTAGAGTTCAGTCTACTTCCTCAGACGCATGAGTGACCTTGGGTGAGTCACACTCTCTCAGCCTCAGAGCAGTCAATGAGAGAAGATTTGGATCATGGGAACGACATTGGGACTGTGTTATTGCAGATGTCCAAGGTTACCCAGTGGGTTTCCATGGCCAAGGAGGAAATCAAATCCTGATCGTTAGAGAAGATTATCCCACTACACTCTTAAAACTTTGCTATTCCACTTTTACTGCTCTGACTGCCTCCTGTGGCATTCTGGAGTTTGTAGTTCAGTGAGGCTTAAAATCTCTCCAGCTGAATATTCTAAATGCCACTTCCTAAACTGCAAATACCAGAATGCAATAGGAGGCAGTCAGAACAGTTAAAGTGGAATAGCAGTGCTATAAGAGTGTGGTGCAGTAATCTCTCAAATGCTCAAACTACTGTATCACAGGAATATTTTCCCCAGATTATTCAAAGTGTGTGTTTGTGGTTTTTCAAGTATTGGGTATTACATATTTGTTTTGTCTTGTTCTTGTTATCAGGTTTTATGTAACTGTTTGGAGCCTACACATTTGCCTGCCACCAACCTTTTGTGATGGAGAGGATGAATATGTACAGGAATGTAGCTATCAGGAGAAATGTCCCCCAAATCATAGAGCTGGAAGAGACTGCAAGGGCCATCCAGTCCAACCCCCTGCCATGCAGGAAATCTAAATCAGAGCATCCCCGACAGATGGCCATCCAGCCTCTGTTTAAAGACCTCCAAAGAAGGAGACTTCACTACATTCCGAGGGAGTGTGTTCCACTGTCAAATAGCTCTTACTGTCAGGAAATTTTTCCTAATGTTGAGGTGGAATCT
>NW_024830193.1:0-1414 GCF_019175285.1 Sceloporus undulatus
CTCACGACTTGATTACTGCAAGTTCTTCCTGGCTGGGCTTCCTCTTTCTCACCTCCGTCCTTTAATTTCTGTCCAGAATTCAGCTGCACGAATTATCACATCCGCCCACTGCTGTGACCATATCTCTCCTGTGTTAGCATCCCTTCACTGGCTCCCCTTCCCTTTCCTCATTCACTATAAGCTCCTGCTGTCGACGTTTAAAGCCCTCCATGGGCTGGCCCCTCATTACTTATCAGACCTTATTTCTCCTCACCTTTCCACTAGGGCCCTCCGTTCCGGTAGTCAAGGTTAGCTGTCCCAGCCCAGGATTTCCTCTGCCCCATCTCGGATTCGCCCCTTTTCACTCGCTGCCCCTCACTCCTGGAACCTTCTTCCCCCGCGAGCAAGAGCCATCATTTCTTTAACGAACTTCAAAACGGAGTTGAAGACCATCCTGTTCAGGGAAGCCTTCCCAGGCACTGCATAATTGTCACTTACTATTTGATGTTCTTTTGTTGTTTGTTTTATTGAATCATTTCCTGTATTGCTATGTATTTTATATGTATTATCCTACTAGAGAGGCCCCTTCCCCACCACCACTCCTTTTGTGTCGTGTCTTTTTAGATTATAAGCCTGAGGGCAGGGAACCGTCCAATTAAAAAGATTGTATGTATAGTGCTGTGTAAATTTACAGCGTTTTATAAATAAAGGTTAATAATAATAATAATAATAATAATAATAATAATAATAATAATAAGCTAAAAACAGATGTTTAGATTATGCTATCACTAGACTGCTCTGGGGTCCCCTTAAGGATTAAGCACAGTTCAAACTGAGTAATATAGGCCTGGGGTACTAGCATATTTAGGTCTTTAAGGTAGCTAAAATACATAGATATAATCGTGTATTATTTTTAAAAGTATGTGATGGATGAAAAGCCCAGTAACTATACTCCTCATCAATGTCCCTAAAATACAATCCACTAGATTCTCAATTAAGACTTTTTTGAGTTTCTTTGAATCCCATCAACATTTTCTTGCTATCATAATTATTTGCTCAATTTCTTCTCTATGGCGGGTTACACACCGCCATTAAAGTATGGAGTCAGTCCGTACTAGGGTTAGGAAGTTGCGGTGCTTCCGCACCCCCCTAACCCTAGTACGGACTGAGTCCATACAAAATGGTGGCTCCCCTTCCACAAGGGGGCCGCCATGACGACATCACGACCGCGCCGCCTCTATACGGGGCGGCGCGGACATGACGTCGTCGGTCCGCGCCAGGGCGCTTAGTGCGCCCTTTCCGCGGACCAGGAAGGAGCTCCGTTTCAGAGCTCCTTCCTGGTTTGCGGCGCCGCTTTGCCTCGCTGGGCGCAGCCTTCAGACAGCTGCGCCCAGCGAAGCAAGGGAGAAAGGGGCCAAGCGGCACCTTTCTCCTC
>NW_024830194.1:0-1414 GCF_019175285.1 Sceloporus undulatus
GCAGCAGGTACATAAAATAAGGCGGGTTATAGACCGCTGCTTTGAGGCGGTCTGCCGCTGCCGGCGTTTGCTCCGTAAGGGAGCCGCCGCAGCCACACCGTGCGGCTCCCTTGCGGAGCAAAAAAGAAGCTCCAAAATGGAGCGTCTTTAAGCGGTGCCTCTATGACATCGCGAGGCGCCAGGGGCGGACTCGCGACGTCATAGACGCTGTGACATGTGCGGACGCACAGCGTCCGCTACGTAAACATGGCGGCCCCCATGTGGAAGGGGCGCCGCCATGTTGTACGTATGGAATACATACTAGGGTTAGGGGGGTGCGGAAGTACCACCCCTTCCTAACCCTAATACGTATTCCATTCGTATTTTTTGGCGGTTTGTAACCCGCCACTATTTCTTTGGATAGAGAAATTAATAGAATTACTTGGATCAACTTGTCATGACAATTTTTTTGACAGTGTGGATTCGGTCATAAAGTACAGACAATGCTATAATAGGTCAGTTAGGAAGTTTAGAACCTTACCTCTGCTCTTGTCTGGATGGTTTGATGCAATGTTTCCCATTTGTTGTTGATCTCCTGGGCTTTTTTCTGGATCTCACTTATTTGGCTGTGGCATTTGTTTTCGAGGTGGGATGCCAGGTTATTTACTAGTAGAACTTTGGCATGGCCAAGAGATCTCACCTCATTTGAAAAATCTGCAAACTTTTTCTCTAGAACCTGTAGAACAGGAAGAGGAATCACAACACAGGCTATTCAGCAGCTCTAAAATTTGTAAAGCCCCCTGTCTGTCATTAACACAATGCTCTTAGAATCTTGGGAAATCACTTGGATTTAAAAAAAAAACCCATGTATGCACTGAATGAAAATGGTTTTACTCCTGACAGGAATTACCAGGAGCTGTTGTGTGCCTTCAACTTATCATGGGGCTTTCTGGAGTTGACAGTGTGTGACTCACCCAAGGTAATCCAGTAGGTTTCCAGAGTGGTAGTCAAACACTCAAACCATTACACCACGCTGCTGCTGCTCGCTCTCTCTCTCCCTCATATATATATATATATATATATATGCGCATGCACACACACAATATATTAACGTTGCCCTACATGGTTTCTAAGAGGGATAAGCATGTGTCATCCATCCAGACCTTTCTGCAACCAAACTTTGATATCTGTTTCAGTGTCTCATAGACTCATAGAATCATAGAGTTGGAAGAGACCACAAGGGCCATCCAGTCCAACCCCCTTCCAGGAACTCATAATCAAATCATCCCCAACAGTTGGCCATCTGTTTAAAGACCTCCAAGGAAGGAGACTCCACCACTCTCCAAGGAAGTATGCTCCACTGTCAAACAGCCCTTACTGTCAGGAAGTTTCTCCTAATGTTGAGGTGGAATCTCTTTTCCTGTAGCTAGCATTC
>NW_024830195.1:0-1414 GCF_019175285.1 Sceloporus undulatus
TTGGGATTGAGGTGCTGGCAGACTTTCCCCTCAAGAGAAGTGAAGCAATAGTAATACTAATATTAATATTAGTAATAGAGAAGAATAAGCAATAGTAATAGTAATATGAAGCGAATTGGGATTGAGGTGCTGACAGACTTTCCCCTCAAGAGAAGTGAAGCAATAGTAATAGTAATAATAATAAGAAGAATAGAGAAGAATAAGCAATAATAATAAAGTAGCATGAAACAAATCTTCTTCCTTTTGGGATTGTGGTGCTGACTTGATTTTCCCTTAGAAAAAGTGAAGCAATAGAAATAATAATAATAATATAATAATAGAGAAAAAGAAGCAGTAGTAATAGTAATATGAAGCAAATCTTCCTCCTTGGGATTCTGGTGCTGACTGACTTTCCCCTCAAGAAGTCAAGCAATAGTAATAGTAATACAGTAATATGAAAAAGGAGGACCTGGAGGAGGAGAAGAAGTAGGAAAAAGCAAAAGCTAATAATACACTCGTCCCCCGGGTTACGAAATTAATTCGTTCCGGCGCCATTTTCGTAACCCGGGGGACTTTCGTTAGCCGAATCCCCATAGGCGCTAATGGGGAAAAGCCGCGGCTCCGCCGCGGCTCCCATTTAAAACAGCGCCGGCTTTTTTTCGCAAGCCGGGGAAACCTTCGTAACCCGGAAATAATTAATTAAAGATTTTTTTTTCGTATCCCGGGATTTTCGTATCGCGGCGCGTTTAATAATAATTATAATAATTAATAGTAATATGAATTAAAAAAACCCTTTGGGATTGTGGTTCTGACTGATTTTCCCCTCAGGAGAAGAAGTGAAATAACAGTAGTAATAATGTGGGAAAAGCCCAGAAGAACAACTGCCATGAACCCCTTTGTGTGGCCTGAGAGCTTTTTTGCAAATTCTCCTCAGAGGAGCCATTTTCTGAGGGGATTTCAGTCCCTCAGGAGAAAGAAAAATGCCTTAGCTGAGGGCCCTCTTTCCAATGATTTTGTTGTTTTTACACAACAATACAACAACAACAACAATAATGACTGTAAAATAGCCTGAAGGGGGACAAGCCCACAGTCATAAAGTGAAGTGAATAAGTAATAAGTGAAGCAGCCACAACAAGAATAAGGAATAGTAGTACTGTAGTAAGGGGAAGGTGTCCTTTGGGCATGAAAAGTGTAAGAAAAGCAGGCCCAAGGAGTGTGTCTGGGGTAATAATAAGAATAAAGCTAATAAAGATAATAATGAATAGTAATAGTAATAACTAAAGAAGGTGTTCTCTGAGCATGTAAGGAGTGAAAAAGGCAGGTGGAAGGAGTGTGTTTGAGGTTAAAAAAAGGAGGAGTATGGACTGTGGTGGATAATGGCGTTGAATATAATAATAATAATAATAATAGGAGAAGGTGTTCTCTGAGCATGTAA
>NW_024830196.1:0-1414 GCF_019175285.1 Sceloporus undulatus
AGATCTCCCAGGTACGTTCAAGAGTATAGGAGTGATCAAATCTCTGCAAGCATTGTCATAAAAAGGGCAATGAAATAATACGTGTCCAACATTTTCTACATCTCCTGAGTTACAGGGGCATGTTCGCTCATGAACAGGAGTCTTAGTAAATTTACCCTCCAGTAATGCTGATGGAAGAACATTTAATCTAGCCAGTGCAAAAGCTATTCTATATCTGGGGATCGATAGGTTTGTGATGTAGTTTGGCACAGTAAGCGGTCCTATACTGTCCCAATAAGAAAAATAGTTTGCGGACTGAGTTCTATGGTTTTGGACTTCTGTGTCCTTTATGCGCTGCATAATGGCTGTTTTAGCTTTAGAATATCCCATAGACTGGAGGGCGTTAGTTGTGAGACCCAGATTATGGAGTTTTGTAGTCAGAGAGTTTTTCCATTTAGATTGAGAAGTATCTGCCAAAATTAATGGCATACGTCCCACAGGAAGAAAAGTCAACTTTAGCTAGAAATTTACAGTAAGCATCAATATTTGGGCTTCCATAGAAATTTGTCCTATCTCCAACCTGAGTTTTACATTTGGGATGCATGTTGGGATCCTTGTAATTGCTCTTAAAAATTTGGTTTGTGCTACTTCAAATGAGTTGTAATTATTAAGCATGTACACCTGACAGCCATACAGCATCTGGGAAATTATTTTGCTGACAAATACTTGGATGGCTGCGGGGACATATTGGCCACCTTTAGAATAGAAAAAGGAAAGAAGTGCTTTGGTGCTTCTTTGGGCACTTGTGATGGCATGCTTTGTTTGCAGATTCCATGATCCTGTTGACTGGAAGGTTATCCCTAAGTATTTGTATGCGGTAACCAGATCTATTTGATGGCCGTCAATCGGCCATTTATGTTTGGTCTTTTTCTTATTAAATACCATAACCTTTGTTTTGTTGTAATTTATGGTCAACAGTTCATCACCTAAGAAGTATTGGAGCAATCCTTAGACACTGCAGGGAGTCGCCTGGTTGTTCCAACCATGAAAATATTTCAAAGTAAAGTCATTGCCTAGATTCTCTATGGAGTCACTGTTTGGGTCTGGGATGACTGTCAGGCCAGAAATAAGCGGGCCAAAAGAAGTTACTTCCAGCTGATTTGGGGGCATGGCGTTTAGATGACGCATGCCCCCAAAGTTGCCAGAAACTGCTCCAAAGCTACTCCAAGACGGCAGGAGTGCATTTAATTCACTCCTGCCAGCAGCCCATTTGGGACTGTGGTAGCGCCTGGCTTCAGGAGCGGGCCGTGCGGTCACCATGGTCCTGCTGTGATTGAGGCTGTTCCTTCCAGACTGTCTGCTTTGGCTCTCAGACACTTAAATTGGATTCTCTTCAGAATACATTTCTTAAGAAAATGTTAATACTTCCACCAAA
>NW_024830197.1:0-943 GCF_019175285.1 Sceloporus undulatus
CAGTGCAGGGTGGTGGAAGGAATATTACAATCAGGCTTTTATTATCCTGATTACCTTATTTCTTCTTATGTCTTAAGTTTTTGGGTACATTTAGCATAGCAGTATTTATCTTTGCTCTACTTCATCCTAACCAAACTAAGTCTGCACCGCTTATTCCACAGGTCTGTGTTACATGTTAAATTAAAGTATCTAATTCATTTTGCACAGTATCTAAAATGCACTACAATATTCTAAGATGCCTGCATAATTCAAGCAAGGTAATTTCACCCCAGTGAGGTCACCATACTGTGAAACTTCAAATAATTTGGATGACTTCTGAATATATGTAGTTCATACTTTGCATAATGCTGAGTTTTCAGGTCACTTACTTTGTGACCCAGCATTCTTTCCCTGACATATTTGTAATAGTAGGTAGTGGAAATTTGCTATGCTGGGCATGTTATGCTTTCCTTTCATCATTTCCATGCAAAAGATCTTCAATGCAGAACAACAGAGGTTTCAGTCAACTTTATTGCATCATAACTGATAGGGCTATTTCTTTTGTTCATGTACAGTCAGACAAATAACATGTTGAAACCTCAGTGGTAAAATAATCTAAAATGTTTAAGAGGAATGGAGTTAGGAGAGACCAAAATCCATCTAATATTCTGTTGCAAAAGAGGAATCTGGTTGGAGTAACCTGGATTTATCATCTCACTACTAGTACTTTTGGCTTCTTTCCTTTTTAAAATGTCTGTCTATAAAACTCCTTAATCCCGTCAGGAAATGTTGGCAGGCTATGCCATTGCCTCTTTGTCTCCATCACATACACAGTTCCTAATAATTTGAGCTAGTGTTGTATGGCACAGATTGTCCCCAATACATCCAGCCAATAACCCTACCTGTGTTAAGCCTTGGACCACTGATTCTCATCCAGCTGTGTGCACTAAGAGACTACCCAGGC
>NW_024830197.1:953-1414 GCF_019175285.1 Sceloporus undulatus
ATCATCATCATCATCATCATCATCATCATCATCATCATCATCATCATCATATATTTATAGCCCGCCCAATCACGAAGAATCTGGGCGGGTTACAACGATAAAATACATCAATTACAATGAAGTTAAAAATCAAACCCTAGACCTTCCACCCCCCCCCCCCATACTCAGTACTAAAACAGAATTAAACAATAATAGTATAAAAAACATTAAAAACATTAAAAGCATTTAAAAAGGCAGAAACATAGGTGGGGAAGAATAGACCAATGAGGGGATAATATCTCTATATCTGGGGAGGGTAACTAAGTTGGAAAGGCCTGCCGGAAGAGATCCGTCTTGAGTGCTTTCTTAAAAGCTGTCAGAGTGGGAATGTGACGGATCTCCTCCGGCAGGTCGTTCCATAGTTTAGGAGCAGTAGTAGAGAAGGCCCTCTGGGAAACTGATGTTAATCTAGATTTTTTTTT
>NW_024830198.1:0-1414 GCF_019175285.1 Sceloporus undulatus
CTTGAGACCATGGACCCATTCACACTACACAATTGTGGCACTATTATTCTACTTTAACTGCCATGGTTCCCTCCTATGGAATCCTAGGGATTATGATTTAGAGAGGGGCATTGAGAATTCTCAGCCAGACCTCTCCAATCCCTCACCAGACTACAAACCTCAAGCTTCCATAGGATGCAATCAAGGCACTTAAAGTGGGATAATAGTGTTATAAATAGATAGCATGAACAGGTCCCATTTCATCCAATCACTTCTTTTGTTTCAGGGTTCAAGCAATTACCCCAAGATGCAACTCTCCAGAAAACATCAAGCTTATCACAGACATGATAATACTCTATGTACACGATGTCTTGCACACTGCTTTGCAATTGCCTGTGTTGAACCAATTTATTTTTTTAAATTATTTTATTTATTTCCACTTTTCTCCAGAGTGGCATCCATGAAACTGTTGGAGCTGACACTTCTGATATTGTCCTGAAGGCTACATCTACTAAATGTAGATTCCCAAGCAGATCTTTCATTTGGTATCTCGTGCACTTACTAGGGGATTCCATAGCATAAAAGAAAAGCATAATGGAACCGGTGGCTATGTTCTTCTTCTCCTCTGCTAAAACCTGTAAGACTATGATATCTGCATGTGTATAACAATTAATTCTGCCCATTGGCCATTAACATCTTGGTTGTTTTTATGGCTGCTAATTAATGTTCTGATGTTTCATATTATGCATGATTGTGGCTCATGTGACAATAATGGCCTGTTACAGACTGCCAAAATAAAGCTGCTTCGGGTCTCTTTGAAGGTATGCTATTTAAATGATGCATGGGTCCTAAGAGTCCGGAGGTCACGCCAAAGCCACACTCCATTCCTAAGCACTGGAGTGCAGCTTTGATGCGGCTTCCGGATTCTTAGGATGCACGTATCATTTAAACAGCATAAATCCAAAGAGACCCGAAGCAGCTTTATTTTGGCAGTCTGTAACAGGCCAAAATTTTGCTAACTTGAGGAAATGTGACCCCAGTCATTGTTCGACCATGGAGTACGAGGCAGCATTGTTCTATATGACCATGCATACGCTGTACAGTCAGCCCTTAGTATCTGCATGGGTTACTTTACGGACACACACACCTCCATGGATTCAAAAAAGCATGTGATCTCAAGTCCCATGGTTTTTAATGGCAGCACTTGCAAACGTGACCGCACTGCCATGGCTGCATGAATGCACAGCCATTAGGGCCAATGGCACTTGCCATCCAGAGATGCTCAAATCTGTAGATGGCAAGCCCACAGTTGGGGCTGCTGGGCTGTTTTTGTTTTGTTTTGTTTTTGCTGAATTAGACCCACCACAAGCAATTATTAAACCAACACTAGCCATTTAAATGTTGTTTGTATGTAAGTATTGGTTTTACTAGATGA
>NW_024830199.1:0-1414 GCF_019175285.1 Sceloporus undulatus
TTCCCTTCCAACTGCCACGGCTGTGGGCTCTGACAGAGAGTAGAAGAATTGTTGCCACTCCCAGCAGCTGGTGGGGCACTCTCCCTCCGTTTCAACGGACACTGCTGTAGGCTCTGAGTGAGAGAAGAATCATCGTTGCTGGTCCCAGCAGCTGGTGAGGCACCCTCCCTTTATTCCACCTGACAGCTGTAGACTCTGATTGGGAGAAGAACCATAATTGCCTTTGCCCGCAGCTGGTGAGGCACCCTCCCTCCTTTCCACCTGTCACTGCTGTCGGCTCTGAGGGAGAGAAGAACCATCATTGCCAGTCCCAGCAGCTAGTTAGGCACCCTCCCTCCATTCCAAGTGCCACTGCTGAGGGCTCTAAGGAAGAGAAGAACCATCGTTGCTTGTCCCAGTAGCTCGTGAGGCATCATTAACTCCAACTGCCACTGCTGTGGGCTCTGAGGGAGAGAAGAAGCATTATTGCTGATCCAAGCAGCTGGTGAGGCACCCTCAATCCATTCCAACTCCTACTGCTGTGGGCTCTAAGGACGAGAAGAAACATCGTTGCTGGTCCCAGCAGCTGGTGAGGCACCATTCATTCCAAGTGCCACTGCTGTGGGTTCTGAGGGAGAGAAGAAGCATTGTTGTTGATCCCAGCAGGTCGTGAGGCACCCTCCCTCCATTCCAACAGACACTGCTGTGTGCTATGAGGGGGAGAAGAATCATCGTTGCCGGTCCCAGCAGCTGGTGAGGGACCCTCCCTCCCTTCCAACTGCCACTGATGTGCGCTCTGAGGGAGAGAAGAACCATCATTGCCAGTCCCAGCAGCTAGTGAGGCACCCTCCCTCTATTCCAAATGCACTGCTGTCGTCTCTGAGAGAGAGAAGAACCATCGTTGCTGGTCCCAGCAGCTGGTGAGGCATCCTCCCTCAATTCCAACTGCCACTGCTGTGGCTCTGAGGGACAGTAGAACAATCGTTTCCGGTCCCAGCAGCTCGTGAGGCACCCTTCATTCCAAGTTCCACTACTGTGGGCTCTCAGGGAGAGAAGAACCATTGTTGTCGGTCCCAGCAGCTGGTGAGACACTATTCATTCCAACTGCCACTGTTGTGGGCTCTGAGGGACAGTAGAACCATCGTTGCCGATCCCAGCAGCTGGTGAGGCACCATTCATTCCAACTGCTACTGCTGTGTGCTCTGAGGGAGAGAAGAACCATTGTTGCCGGTCCTGGCAACTAGTGAGGCACCCTTCATTCCAACTGTCACGGCTGTGGGCTCTGAGGGAGCGAAGAACCATCATTGCAGGTCCCAGCAGCTAGTAAGGCTCCCTCCCTCCATTCCAACGGACACTGCTGTGTGCTATGAGGGAGAGAAGAATCATCGTTACTGGTCCCAGCAGCTGGTGAGGCACCCTCCCTCCATTCCAACTG
>NW_024830200.1:0-1414 GCF_019175285.1 Sceloporus undulatus
CGTTGTCACTTTATCTTCTTCACTGATTTTTAACGTCTTTATCTGACAAAGAAGGCAGTGGAGCTTTTCAAGTTTGCATGTTATATTTTAAGCATTTTAATTGGCCCGATGATGTATCCAGATTTTGGATTTGGTTGCGTCTTCCCATGACAAGGTTACAATGAAAGATCACACAGTTCTTGTTCTTCCAAATTGCAGGAAGAAGCCAAACAACACGAAAACTGAAGATGAGAAGATCAAAGTGTTTAAGATAATGAAGCTGCGTTCTGCAGAGCTGACAGAATGTTGTTTACTTCATGTTTCTCACTCATTAAAGTAATTTGGGGGCATGATTTATGACACAGCTCTCTTGCTAATGAAAACCTCAGGCGGAAAGGGGAGACACCAAGCCAACATTGAGGCCATCAAAGGATGGGGGAAATGGTATAAAAGGGTGACCCAGGCGGAGAGCTTCGTACAGCTTCCTATGCTTGCTTCTTTCAGCTCTCAAGTTCTACTCCTCAAGGATTTCGGTAAGTCAGATTTTCCCTTCATCACAGATATATAAATGTGTACGTATTGCATGTGTTGAGATTTGAGTAGAACAATGTCATGGGGTAATGGGTTGATATTGCATTGCAGTTCTCAAATGTTGTCTTAGAGCATCTCATTGCATCAAAGTAACAAGCTACATAGGAAGTAGCTACATATACCATTGGATTTGGGATAGAGATGATGGTTAAGACCCCCCCCCCCCAAGTATGATGGTATATGAATTGATGTTTGGAGATTTTAAGGAACTAATAGGAATGTATAATTCAGTATTAGTATTTTATTGACTGTTCATTGCATTGCATTGTTTTAATGATGTAACCCCAGATGGGTTAATATCCATGCTCCTTTGCTGAACAACATAGAATCGCATTACTCCTCCAAACAGTTATGCTTTCTTGAAAATAAAAATATGACCCTTTTGTTTCTCCCTCAGAGTGTGTCTACACTGTAGGAATGATGCCGTTTAACAACACGTTAATTGTGTTGTATGCATCCTGCAAAATCCTAGGATTTTCCCCTTTGTGAGGCACTAGCACTCTTTGGCAGAGAAAGGGGAAGACCTTGTAAAACTACAAATCCCAGGATTCCATAGGATGCAGCTATAGCACTTACAGCGATGTCAAACAGCATCATTTCAAGGCTGTAGAGGCACCCAAGGTCTCAGTGTGACCCAAATGAAATTATTGCCCCTCTTTCCGATCTGATCATTGCAATACAGTCAATTTGGAACTGGATGTGAAGTTGAAGGCTTCATGGCCAGCATTTATAGGTTTTTGTGATTTTGGGGGGCTATGTGGCCATGTTTTAGAAGAGAAGAAACTCTGAAAAACTCACAAAGACTATGATGCTGTATCCTTTTTAAAAAGTATCTCTTCTGATA
>NW_024830201.1:0-1413 GCF_019175285.1 Sceloporus undulatus
AATGTTCACAGGTAGGTTGCCCTGGGGAATGACTCTTCACTGACAGTGTATCTTTCCCACTGAGCATATCTTAAATCTGTTGTCCTTAATAGTTATCTTGTTCTTACATGTAAGATATTGCCTTAGACCTGCTGAGATAAAATGACGAAACAGCTTCTTTTTATTAGTCATATATGCCACCTCTAGATTTTTCTTCTTCTGGACCTCAGTAAGTGCAAAGCCAGTACACAATTCTTTGCGACTGGAGTGTGGCTTTGGTGCAGCTTCGGTGGCTTCTTAGGACACATGCATCATTGAAACAGCATACCTCCAAAGTGACCCGAAGCAGCTTTATTTTGGCCTGTCTGTTCAGGCCCTTTGTAACACAGCATCTTTTTAAAGAATGTAATACGAGGCATCATTGACGAAGTATTAATGATTGTGTATCTCTGCTTTATTGGTCCAAAACACACTGCAAAAATAATCCAGTTTGAGACTGCTTTAACTGCCCTGGCTGAATGCTAGGGAATCCTAGGAACTTTTGAGACATTTAGCCTTCTCTGTCAGAGAGCTCTGGTACCACAATAAACTACAATTCCCAGGATTCTCTAGCTCTGAGCCAGGGCAGTTAAAGCAGTCTCAAACTGATTTATTTCTGCAGTGTGTTTTGGACCATACTTCACATTCTGAAATCAAATTAGGCTCAATTTGGTAATGTGGATACCTGTTCACCACTGTCTAGATACAAAAGTACACATGCCAAAGTGGCAGTCTTTAAGATGGTTGAGTCGATACAAACAGTCCTTTCAAATGCCAACTTATCTAAAAATACAGATCCCAAAGCATCTCAGAGAGGCATTCACCTGAGCTAGGTTCAACCAACTTGATACCACGGTAAGACATGGGAGATTCCAGGGTATCCCTTATAATGAATGAACTTGTATTTGTGGTGACAACGAAATTGAGGATCTAGAACACATTTTGTTTAGATGTAATCTGTACCAACAGGAAATGGACCAATACCTTGATCCCTATATTAAACGAACAATATTCTGGGATACTCACATCAGAATATCATACTTTATGAGTGGACAAGATTCAAAAATATCTATTGCCACAGCTCGGTTTCTTCATAAAGCATCACTGTTGAGATCTAGATATGTGAGGATGATTCGTGTTAACTGTAAGGGTGATGTAGAGATTTGACATATGATGATAGATGTTCAATGTTATTTCTACCTCCCATTTTAATTTTAATTCTATTTTACTTCCCATGGTAACTATTTTACACATTACTGTTCGATTGTGTAAACACTTTTATTCTTACCTGTTTATTTGTATATCTTTCAATACATATTTGGGTCAGGGACAGGGATCGAGAGAGCAGGTTGTCTTCCTAACACTTCTAAGGATCTTGTCCACATCCTCGGTACA
>NW_024830202.1:0-1413 GCF_019175285.1 Sceloporus undulatus
CAAGCATCATCCATTATTATTGCTTTTTAGATTTTGGACTTTAATATGCTGATGAAGGCATATAAATAAAAATTTTATTATTATTTATTATTAATATTATGTTGCAGCAGTAGAACCACTTTCACTGCTAAAATCAGCAACATTGTTCATATGGACTGTTACCACTCCACTCTTCAGATATATATTGGCTATCATTGATGTCTCTTGTAATTATGTATCTTGATATATATATATCTTGTGTATAGAAATAGTCTAGTTATTACACAGATCTCTTGTTGTTCCCCTTTTGTTCAGTCTGTCTAAGTGTAAGCCTGCTGCTCGTTTGTTGTTGTTTATAATGCTAAGTCTAGCCAAAATGACATTTTTGAACCCCCAAACAGGAAAAATCACAGTGAGAAGTGTTGTGTACCTTGATGAAAGTGAGAAAGCAGGCATGGCATGTACAACTGCACAGAAGCTGAGGTACAAGATGTAGACCAACTACTGTAATATTGGCCTAAATTCAAAGAGGAAAAAGTGAGTACACAAACAGAAGGGGAGAATGAGCAAGTAGAAGGAGGTTTGGAACTAGACATTGCCAAGGAAGCTGACAGGGTTCCAGAACCACAATTCAGACGCTCATCTCGAACAAATAGAGGAGTCCCACCTCTACGTTTGTCCTACCTTGCAAGTTTGGAAGTATCACAAGAGGAAATGGACAACGTTTGTAAAGAACATGCCACAATAAGGAAACTTTTAAGTGTGGCAACATCAAGGAAGATAGGTATTGAGTACTTACAAGCTACAAGAATTTCAAATGAGAAACTAAATGAGGTGTTTATCAAAGAAGGCTTTAAACAAAGCAAAGCTGGTCTTCATCCCTACACAAGATCAAAAATAACAAATGGACTTACATTCTAACTTCTACTGAGGATTTGATTTTAGCTTAGCAAGACAAAAGATTGTGAAGACATCATAATGCATTTGAATAAAGAGACATATTAAAGACTAGGACAAATCACTTGTTATCAAGAAATACAACCAGAAAGAGAAGATGAAAGCTACCGCCCCGGGAGTGCCGCCCACGGAGGCTTGGGCTAGCCCGAGAGCAGAGGATGCCTGGGGTGGCTAACCTCTGCTCGTCATATGGCCATAGAGGGGTGGGGGGAGGTTGTGGATGCGGGGGATGCCTGGGCCGGGGAGGGAAGGGATAACACCATCACGAGCGGAGCTCCTATTGAGGTAGTGTGGGGCAGGGGGAGGTATGGTGGTGGGAGAAGGGACTTGCGTTCCAGGGGAAGGAGAGATCGATGCATCATATCTATCCCTCCTTCCTGTCCCTATCCAAACCTTAGGAACCTGAGGGTTGCTCCAGCCGTGCCACAATCCCTGTCACTGCTCCTGTGCAATGCCAGATCAGTAAACAACAAGACC
>NW_024830203.1:0-1413 GCF_019175285.1 Sceloporus undulatus
GCTCTAGAGTAGGGTTGCCATATTCTTCTTGGGCTAAACCGGGGTGGAGTGGAAGCCCCCCCTTCCCAGCCTCACAACCAATCAGAGAGGCTTCCAGGGGTGGAACTTCCGGTCGCAATGACCGCTGGGGCTTGTAATCATAGTGGGTTCCTACTGGCGACTTCAAGCCCCAGCAGCCATTGCGACCGGAGGTCCCTCACCTGGACACCTCTCTGATTGGTTGTGAGGCTGAGAAGGGGAGGGACGTCCAGCCATGCTTCCAAGGGCCAGGAAGAAGGCCAAAAATGGAGGAGGTTAGTGGGCTGGAGGACAAGGGTGGCAGGCTGGAGGACAGGAGGCCAAAACCCGGGATTGTCCCGCCTAAATTCATGACATAGCAACCCTACTCTAGAGCAGCAGAAAGCAAGCATGCTCCATCCTCAGTAACTCTTCAAGTAGTTGAACAGGGCTCACATATCCACTCTTAACCTTTTCTTCTCCAGGCTAAACATTCCCAGCTCCCTAAACCACTCCTCATAGGGCTTGATGGTTTCCAGACCCTTCACCATTTTCATTGCTCTCCTTTAGATAGATTCCAGCTTCTCAACATCCTTTTTGAATTATGGTGACCAGAAGTGAACACAGTATTCCAAGTGAGGGCCTGACCAAAACAGAATAGAGTTGCACTATTACTCCCCTGAATCTCTAACATAGAATCATAGAGTTGAAAGGGATTAGCTTAGCTGAAAGGAGATATATAGTTTGGTTGGGGCAAGAGCGACCTTGGGATTCAGCCCAACTATACCAGGCCTGGAAGCCCACAGAACTCCAAAGGCCTTTGAAATAGGTTTTTATGTTTTATTTAGGTGAAAAGCAAAATACACACACACTCATAAGCATTCACACACACACACAAGAATTAGATAACAGGTGGAAGTGGTGAAGAGGTGTAAGACTTTCATAATGGTAATACTTTACCCAGGTAGATCTTGATTCCAATTGCTGAGGGTTCGAAATGGGAAGAGAAGTCAGAAGCTCCTGCGACAAATGGGTTTGGCGACTGCATTGAGGTGCTTAGCCATGTAAACCGACTGTCTGTCTGTCTGTAATTGGACTGACGTCAAAGAACAGCCAGTCAGGGCAGAAATGTACACACACACACACACACACACTGGAATTGTTGCTTGAGGGCAACAAGGTTTAAATTGCTTTAGAATGTGTCCAGGGGGGAAGAATGGTCTGAAACCAAATTGAATGCAATGGGTGCTTGGAGCAAATAAATCAGACAAAAAGGATTAGCACAATGGCTCTCAGGTCCTTCTTGGCCCTGAATTCCGATTGCGTTCATGAGCCAATATACAGCACAATCTGAGGGTGACGCTCTCAAATGCAGCTCAACAATAACATAGCAGGGTACAGAAGCAAATATCCAGA
>NW_024830204.1:0-1413 GCF_019175285.1 Sceloporus undulatus
AAAGCCCTCCCTCGACCCCCTGATGCATAACAATTATCGGCCAGTCTCGCTACTGCCATTTTTGGGGAAGGTGATCGAGAAGGTGGTTGCAATCCAGCTTCAATCGATCTTGGATGGAACGGATTATCACACTGGCTTTCGGGCGGGTTACGGGGTTGAGACGGCCATGGTCGCCTTGGTTGATGATCTCCGTCTGGGCATCAACAGGGGAAGCGTGTCCCTGTTGGTGCTCTTGGACATCTCAGCGGCTTTCGATACCATAGACCATGGTATCCTTCTGGAGCGCCTGGCAGAGGTGGGAATCGGGGGCACTGCGCTCCAGTGGTTCCGGTCCTACCTCTCCAGGAGGTTCCAGATGGTGCAGCTGGGAGACGTGTGCTCTGATAAGAGGGCCCTTACATCTGGGGTCCCTCAAGGAGCCATTCTGTCTCCCATGCTTTTTAACATTTACATGAAACCGCTGTGAGAGATCATCCGGAGACATGGGGCACGGGGTTATCAGTACGCTGATGACACCCAAATAGTCTTCTCTGTGTCTCCGACTGATGCAGTGACCGAGGATGGCATCTCTCCTCTCGTGGCCTGCCTGGAGTCAGTAATGGGCTGGATGAGGGAAAACCGACTCAGTCTGAATCCAGAAAAAACGGAGGTGCTCGTGATAGGTTCTCCTGGCCCGGGGATGGTGGTGGTTCCACCTGTCCTGAACAGGATCACACTTCCCGTGAAGGACTCGGTATGCAGTCTGGGGGTGCTCCTTGACTCGTCGCTCCACCTTACATCTCAGGTGGATGCGACGGTCAGGAGCAACTGTTATCAGCTTCGGCTTATCCGCCAGCTGCGCCCATACCTGGGCCAGAGGGACCTTGAAACGGTAGTACATGCTCTGGTAACCTCTCGATTGGATTTCTGCAATGCGCTCTACATGGGGCAACCCTTGTACCATACCCGGAAGCTACAAATGATACAGAATATGGCAGCCAGACTGGTCACTGGTACATCCACGGACAGTCATATAACACCTGTACTTAAAGATCTGCACTGGCTGCCTATTCGCTTCTGGGCGCAATACAAGGTGTTGGTTATAACCTATAAAGCCCTACATGGCTTGGGCCCAGGATACCTAGAGGACCGCCTCTCTCCATGCAATCCGCCCCGCACCCTCAGAACATCTGGGCAGCAGCTATTGAGGGTCCCAGGGGCAAGATTAGCCTCCACATGGAGGAGGACGTTTACCATCTCAGCCCCGACCCTCTGGAATACGCTGCCCATAGAGCTCCGCTCGGCCACCTCCCTGGCCCAGTTCAGGAAGGAATTAAAGACCTTCCTGTTCCAGTTAGCATTCCTGGACACAAGTTCCAGTTAGTCTCCCCCCCTCTGACAGCAGTGGCAAGCTGGCCAGAATGGGTTTTTAAA
>NW_024830205.1:0-1413 GCF_019175285.1 Sceloporus undulatus
GAAGCATAGTGACTCACTTAAAGTATAGTGAACAGCAGTGACTGATGCCTTCCATGACAGCAGGGCAGTGAATCTGCTTGAAGTTTTATTCCAGTGTGCTGAATCTGTTTAAAGGTCAGGTTAAAATGTTCTCCATTGACATGGATGTCACCAAATACTACTTATAGTGAAACTGCCCTTTTATCGAGCAGCAACCAGAGCTGCTGACCGTTAGGAACAGTGTGCTCTTGCATGTAACTGACAGAAGCACCTCCTGCTTCCACTGCTTGATCATTACTGGTAAGCATAGCCACCTACTCCATCACTAAGTACAATAGCATCCAAAATCCACAAACCTGTGATACCTTTATGGGGACAACCAAAATTCACAATATACATGTTGAAAGCTCTTGAAGTTCCACTAGCTTCTTCATCAGGCAAAGGTGTTAAAAATCATACAGAGAAAGAAAGAAAAAATGGTGATGCATTTTGTCACCAAGTTCAGGTGATGCGGAGGGATATTGATACAGGCAGACCCCGCCTCCTTCTGGCCATGTTGGTACTGGGAGATTTTTAAAGTCCGGTTTCTTTTCTGGCAACAACAACAGTCACATAGTACTTGATGATGTGAAGGAGCGGTGGGCATTGGTATCCACTGTAATTTGGTTCCAGGACCCCCTGTGCATACAAAACCCATGCATGCTTAAGTCCCATTATATACAATAGTATAATAAAATGGTGTCACATACAAAGTGGCAAAATCAAGGGTTGTTTTTTTGGAGTTTTTTTGGGGGAGGGGCAATATTTTTAAACTGTGGATGGTTGAATCCATAAATGCAGAATCCATGGATACAGAGGGCCTTTCATTAGCCTTAGCCACGACTGACAGTGTTGACAATGTTGCTTAGAGCTACAGTGCAACAATATTGGGGCGGGGGGACACATTGCACACCTCGATATAACAGAACACCTGCCATAGAGTTTTGATGCAACTATTAACAGCCCAGGAATCTTTGCCTCTGTTGCATCCAATGACCCCCACATAATGCTTGTATAAAATGTGACACCTATATGCCCACAGGGAGAGAACTAGTACTTGTTGACTCCTTTACTGTATGCAAATAGCACATCATGGAGCCCTCACTTTCTTGGGGCCCTACATTTGTGCATGTATAGATATTGGGCCATCTGTACCCCTACCATCCATTTCCCACAGTCCAGGCATATAGAGAATACTATGTAAAACGAGGAACTTAATTCTCTTGGAAAGCTAGCATATTTCAGATAGTTGAAGAACTTCCTTCAATGATACAAATAGGAATTGATCCCACCTCAGCTTCAAGGTCTGATGATCCTCTTTCAAGGGTTTAGTGTATTTCATTATTTTATTCCTCTGTATGTATCAGAAAAGTATGCAGTAAAACCTTTTAAAAA
>NW_024830206.1:0-1413 GCF_019175285.1 Sceloporus undulatus
TTTGTTGTACAGTTGTCACTCCCTTTTTGCGGACTTAGTATCCACAGCCTCACTCCTCGCGGGAGGACAGGCGACCATTAATAAAACAGTGTGCTTCTGCATACTCCTCCCCTCTCGGTGCCATGGGTGTGCAGCCCATTATTTTCTATGGGACCCGAATATGTGAGAGCCATCATTTTAGCGAGGGGTCCAGAATGGATCCCCCGCGAATTGGGAGGGGCTACTGTATTTTGTAAAGCTCCATTATAATCTTCATTTATGCTACTTCTGCTACAAAGTTCTTGGTCTGAAAGTATCTTGTCCTTAGAGAAACATTCAATAAACCTCTGCCCTTTTTTGAGCATCCTGTATTCTTCATTGAGTCTATAGAATCTGTAGGACAGTGTCAATTACGGAAGCATCAGTTTTAGCATAAATGAGGCGTTGCTAGACTTCAACTGGTTGTGACTATGAGAAAGGATGCTGAAGATGAATTCCTGTCTCCTGTCTAGCCCTATATCGACACACACAACATGCACTGACCCCCGAGTCAAACTCTGACTTCCCTCCCTGTCCCCAGGATCTAAACCTGGGCTAGAAAGGATCAGGTTTTATTTGGGATCTTCTCCTGTAACCTGTGTTTTTCCTTGTCCTTTTTACATGGAGCAGTAGGGGGGCTGTACATCAGGGCTTGGCATTGAGCTTCCAGTTTTCAGGGATCATTTTCAGAAGGGGATGATTGTGCCTCTTTTCCATTTGGGGAGGGGGAGGGCAACTCCAGTCAAGAGGAAAGGGCTCTGCACTAATATCCAGCTCATATGGAAGAGCAGTAGCTTATTAGAATATGGAAGGCTTAATTCATTGGTTGCTCCAACTGGCAAAGATTGCAGTGGTCTATGGATTGGCTGCGGTGTTACAGGGGCTGACTACTCTGCATACATGTCTCTCTTCACTTCCATACAGAAAAGTATATGGAATATATCTGAATGAAGATGTGAGCAACTGTAGTTGGTACTTTATGCATTCAGCTGAATGCCATCACTAGAGGCCCTGCCCCAGGACCTAGGTTTTAGCTCACAAACCATGGGACCTAAGACAATCCTGAATTCACAACCTTATTAGAGAGATGGAGGGACACCAGAAAGTTGGCAACCAAAGGCCTAGTCATACTTCCCAGTCATAGCAGTTTGGTGCCATATTAACAGCTGTGCTTCCATCCTTTATAATCTTGGGGATTGTACTTTGGTGAATGGGGTGCTTAGAATTGGCCGCTAGGTATAGAGCCCTAATGCAGTTCTAGTGAGAACAAGGTTTGTGAGCTAACTTCTAGTGAGAGTTGTACCTCATGAAACAAGAAATCCCAGGATTGTTTTGGACCGGGACCTGGAAGTTTCATGTTATCAAAGTGCTATGTTTGGCAAAAGAGATGTATCC
>NW_024830207.1:0-1413 GCF_019175285.1 Sceloporus undulatus
AGAAGCAGAACATCGCCAATCTCTGACTTACGTACTGTATATCTTGCATTTGCCAGAGGCTAGTTGATTGCTCTTGGCAGACACACAAGAACAGCACAATCATAGCAGTGAAATGCTGTGTATTTTATCAGAAAATGCTAAGATCCTTTTAGTTCATTAGCTTTCATTGCCACTTGATCATGGTCAGCAGGCATCAGTGTTAACCTGTTGTTATCTCTCATAATTAATTCTTGATCCACAGCTCTGCAGAGGTAAAATAGTATATTCTTCTCTACTCCCAATCCACCCATCCCATGAAACAGTGCTTGAAAAATGATGGATGATGTGTGTGTGTGTGTGTGTGTGTGTGTGTGTGTGTGTGTGTGTATTATATATATGGCTTCATGATGATTCTTCAAAATAATACCTCTAGGGAAATTAATTCTTTAAAAATAAAAATGAAATCATTTTTCTTTTTAGATATCAAGGAGAGATTCACCAACTATGTGCTGTTACTGATAGTTTGTTTAAGAAACATGGAACAGTTTTCTTGGAATCCAGGTAAAGTCTGCTTCTAGACAAGACATAGAAAAATTGAAACACATTGACTGTCAGCACCTGCCCATGATTTGGCTGTACCAGTTTTGATTAGAAGAATGGTTCATTTTATTTAATTCTTTGTAATTATACTTGGATTATAATTAAAACATATTAGTTGAGGTCTCAGTGTAAAGTTTGAAATACATTTGGGTTATGATTTGCTGATAATTATTTAAATGGTTTAATTCAGGTAAAACTGTTGTATAATAAATACTTACAGTGTAATGTTTTAATAATTCTCTCATTTGTATAACAGAACATATAGTGTTAACTGTTTTTATTTGATTTTTAATTTGTGGTTTTAACTTTATTTTTATGTAAGATGGTTACCCATTTTGAGGAAGAATGGTTGAGTTCAAATAACATAACATGCATAGAGCTCTGTTCGTTGTTAGTTCAAAGGTTGCTACTGTATTTTTTTTTTTCATTATTTTAAACATACAAAATGAATGTTGTAGCAATAGCAGAATGTTGTAAAATAGTATAGACAGCAAAGTTGCCTATGGCTTTGTAATGTGAGCAAAAAGCTGAGGACTTTTAATTTTTGTGTTGTGTCTACTTTGATCCAAGATGGGCTAAGTGTGGGCCTTCAAATGTTGGACTGCATTCCCCGGCATTTTTTCCTGTTGGATATGCTGGTGAGGCTAATAGGAGCTGGAGTCCAACATGTTATGAGGGAACATTTTTTTCACACTTAAATTAGATCCTCCACAATAAACTCAACAAGATCATTATTCAAGGATAAACTCTACTGTTTCTGTCAATAAAGTGTATCCAGTGATAATTTTAATTAATAATTTGTTTTATTTATATACCGCTATTCCAAAGATCATA
>NW_024830208.1:0-1413 GCF_019175285.1 Sceloporus undulatus
TGATGATGATGATGATGGTGGTAGTGATATTGATATCAAGAAGCCTCTGAGGCACGGCCAATGTAACTTACTGTGATTTTTACAAACTCATGTGCAGTGAAGAAAAACCACAGTCCCTTGACCAAGTACACACTTCGGAGAAGTACAGTTGAACCCGAGGGCAAATACATATCTGCCATCTGTCTAGGAATAATGCCAAAATGTCCTCCATTTTGATCATGCCTAAAAAACATGCATTTATATTAACATTTTTAAAAAATCCTCAATTTTTTGCACATCCTCCATTTAAAAAAAAAATGTGTCCTACATTTGAAATTGTTGTCCTACATTTGTCCTACATTTGTCCTGGTTTGGAGCTCCTGACTTATGGCAATCCTACTCCCGTTCCCATGTACAACCTGAGAAATAATTGCAGACTTTTATCTGTTCTTCATGTGTGTCTTCAATTCAATTACAACTTATGGCAACCCTAAGGCAACCTTATTATGGGGTTTCCTTGGCAGGTTTCTTCAGAGAGGGGTTGCCATTGCCACCCTCTGAGGCTGAGAGAGTGTGGCTTGCCAAGGGTCACCTAAGTCCAAAACACACTGCAGCAATAATCCAATCTGAGACCGCTTTAACTGCTAGGGAATTCTGGGAAATGTAGTTTTGTGAGACATTGAGCCTTCTCTTTCAGAGACCTCTGGTGCCATAATAAACTCGATTTCCCAGGATTCCCTAGCACTGGGCCAGGGCAGTGAAAGCGCTCTCAAACTGGGCTATTGCTGCCGTGTGTTTTGGACCTTTCTTGGCCGCAAACTGTCCATAGCCTGCAATGCATCTCCTAATTCTGTTGGCAGTCCTTCCCTCCCAACACTTTCTCAGTTCCCCCAAAACCAGCGCAAAGCTGGCAGATGGAAAGAGGTTTTAAAGCAGCATTTAAATCTGCAATACAGTGCTACCTCGGGTTACGAAATTAATTCGTTCCGCCGTTCCGTTCGTAACCCGATAATTTCGCAACCCGAAAAGGCTTTCCGTTAGCGCTGGAAAGCCGCTAGACGCGCTTTGCGTTTGAATTTCGCACTGAAATAAATTTCGTAACCCGAAAAAAATATCGTAACCCGGAACAGTTTTTTCCAATCTAACTTTTTTGTATCCCGGAAATTTCGTAACGCGATCATTTCGTATCCCGGGGCACCACTGTATTTGTTTTTAAAAGACTAAATGTCCCAAATGCTATTATCAGTTTTGTAGCTATTATTGCAGAAAGACGTAAAGTGCAAACTCCTCAAGTACCTTTATTTTCAGGAGTGAAATGGGCTTTTCCAACTGACTCTCTGTGATGATCTCCGGTGGTCCAAGCAGCCAAACCGCGGCCCTGGAATAATAATAATAATAATAATAATAATAATAATAATAATATAATAATAATAA
>NW_024830209.1:0-1413 GCF_019175285.1 Sceloporus undulatus
TCCTTCAGGTAAAGAGCCTGAACTCATAATAGTCCCGTCATAATCTTTCAGGAAAGGCGCCTCAGGCTGAGATCACAATGGGACAGTCTCAATCCTTCAGATAAGGAACATCAGCCTTGAGGGAGACTCAATCCTTCAGGCAAGGATCAAAACCCTGAGGTCGCTATGGGCCAGGCTCAATCCTTCAGGTAATAAACACCTGCCTGAAGTCAATAAGCCCATCTTAATCCTTCAGGGAAGGAACATCAGCCCAAAGTCACAATGAGTTAGTGTCAGTCCTTCAGGTAAGGAGCATCAGTCTGAGATCACAATGGGCCAGTCTCATTCTTTCAGGTAAGGAGGACCAACCTGAAGTCACAATGGGCCCATCTCAATCTCTCAGGCAACAAGAATCAGCCTGAGGTCACAATGAGCCATTCTCAGTCTTTCAGGAAAGAAGCATCAGCCTGAAGTCACAATAGTCCTGTCTCAATCTTTCAGGCAAGTAGCATCAGACTGAAGTCACAGTGGGCCAGTCTCAATGCTTCAGGTAAGGAGCACGAGTCTGAAGTCATAATAGTCCCTTCTCAGTTTTTCAGGCAAGGAACCTCAGGGTGAATCACAACAGTCCTGTCTCAATCCTTCAGGTAAGGAGCAGCAGATGGAGGTCACAATGGGACAGTCTCAATCTCTCAGACAAGGGGCATCAGCCTGAAACTGCAATGTGAGATCTGGAGTCAGTCCTGTGCTCAAAAAATCAAACTCATTTCAAACAAAAGGTGCTTTATTGACAAATCCAGGCAGAAACACCCATTAACACCTTTTTGCAAAGTCTGAAGTCCAAAGGAACTTGCTCAACCCCTCCCTAAGCCAGCCCCCAATTCCCAAGCTAAAGCAACACAAGCGGAGGGTGCATAGATACCAAGGTTGTGTATACTTCCCTTCCCTTCTCCCAGACAGCCTCACCTTGAAGAGCGATGTTCCCAAGCCAGCTTCACTCCTCCTTGAGAACCAGTCTCCAGCTGCAACCCCAGCCCCTCTCCAAACACCCTCTTTCATCTAAAAGCCACTCAATCTGTCTTCCTAACATTTCCCACTACATGCTTTCTATAACCCATCACTCTACACTACCTACTATGAATGACAACTCCTACTTTAATAATCAAAGCCTAATATTTTTACTCTTTATGACAGAACCCTTATACACTGTTTCTGACACACAATGGGCCAGTCCCAATCCTTCAGGTATACAGCACCAGTCTGAAGTGACAATTCTCCCGTCTCAACCTTTCAGGCAAGGAGCATCAGCCTGAGGTTGCAATGGGCCAGTCTCAATCCTTCAGGTAAAGAGCACCACCCTGAAGTCACAATAGTACCGTCTCAATCTTTCATCCAAGGAGCATCAGCCTGAAGTCACAATGGGCCAGTCTCAAT
>NW_024830210.1:0-1413 GCF_019175285.1 Sceloporus undulatus
GCTTAATTTTTTTATTGTTTAATCTTGTTTTAACCTTTGTATCCTATGAATTTTTAACAGTGTAGTTTTTTAACGTTATAATATCCATTTATTGTCTTGCTATCATCTCCGCTCAAAGATATATGGCAAGGTTTTCAAAATGCTACAGGTTTCTGCAAGATGTAACATAGGTAATGTTCCCTTTAACTTCCATGTGGAAATAAACAGAATCCAAATCTGTTTATCTCCAACTTAACAGACTATGAAACATACTTCCTTTGAAAACTGAATGCTGTCCAACTATTTCTGCCCAGGAGGCCTGATTAAAGTCATCTACTCCAGTTTCACTGTTTCTGGTGACTATTTCATGTTGAAGCAGTAATAAACCACCTCTGGATCTTCCAGCAGTAACTTAAAACTAAATCACTGTTAGCTGTGAAACTTTTAAGACTTGAGGTTAGGGCCACATCTGCACTGCAAAATGGTGCCCTGATACCACAAAAAACAACACTTCCTAGAATTCCATAGCATTGAACCATGGCAGTTAAAATGGTGCCAAAACAGATTATTTCTGCAGTGCGGATGCAGCCAGGTCTCTACTGAATGCAGAGTTCTGTCTATGGTTCTTTGTTCGGATCTCATTCAGAATAATATGTATGCAAACAATGCTTTCTTCTTCCAATTTTGCCGAAGCATTCGAATGACAGAAGCATGTACCTTAAGGGAAGAAAAGAAAAAACCCTCCCTCACATCGCTTAGAAAAATTACTTTTTTGGACTACGGCTCTCAGACTCTCATAGCCAGCTACTACTCTGCTGGGCACTGGACTCTGAATGCTCTTGGCAACTAAAGTGAAGAAGGCTACAACTAGGGACAAGTAAGTATGTGTTACAATGATGAGACAAAATGAGGACGTTGCCCTTCAAAAAGAATTCTGATGCCCCAAATGAAATTTTCCTTCAAAAATTTCTAGCATTGCAATAACTTAAAACTTCACTTGAGCATTTGCAAATAAGTTTAGAAAAGGGGCAGCAGAATTACCAAGGCAATATGAACTCAGGAAATAGAAGAGTTCTAGGAGTGAATGAAGTGCTAGAAATTTGGGGACTGAAGGAAAATTTCATTGGGGAAACAGAATTCTTCTTCAGGGAGAAGGTGCCCTCATCCCTCCCCCTACCACACATTGATAACTACACCCATGGTGAAGAGCAAAATCAATTCAAAGATATAGCCATGTTAGCCTGTAGAATCAGTACATAGAGAGATCTTGTAGCAACTTTGAAACTAATTGAAAGAAATTGGCAGCATGAGATTTCGTGCATCTGAGGAAGTAGACTGAAGTCTACAAAAGCTCATGCTGCCAATTTCCTTTTTTCGGTTAGTCTCAAAGGTGCTACAAGATCTACAACAAAATCAATATTCGATTTTTAGAAT
>NW_024830211.1:0-1413 GCF_019175285.1 Sceloporus undulatus
ATTGGTGGGCTTTTATTCATTAATCCTTTTTTATATTTATTGCACATTTCTAATATATTTTTGATAAATGGGTTTCTTTTCCTACTAAATTCTTTAAAGAAAATTTTCTCTACAGTATTTTCACATCTATCTCTTTTTCCTCATTTCTATCCAATCCAAATCTGGGACATCCATCATACCTTCTATTACATATCTTAAGAGATTGGCTTCATAAAATCCTTTTATATTAGGGAGGCCTAACCCTCCTTTTTTTCTGAGACTCGTATCAAAATACTTCATTTAATCTACTTCTTTTTCCTCCATTACAATATACATTTAGTAAATGTTGCCATTTACTTAGTTCTACCTCTGATATTTTTAATGACATCATTGTGAATAAAACATATAATTTTGGTAAATTTTTCATTTTTAATAATGCTATTTTTCCAAACCATGAAAATTGAATTTTCTTATATTCTACTATATTTTTTTCATAGTACTATTAAATTTCCTCCTTCCATTTCTTTTAAGACTTTCGTTATATTAATTCCTAAATATTTTATATTACTTTTTATTCTTATCCCTAACTATGCTTTTCCATTTATCACAATCTGATAAATAATTTAAATCTAATATAAACCCCATTTGTCTGCGGGATTTCGCAAGTGTGATATGGTCCATAGATACAGTTTTGCCATTGAATACAGGAATGCACTACAGGATCCTTGCAAGAATTCAACTTCTTATTCAGAGACAGGGAAAACTTATAATGTTCTTAAGTATATAAAAATACCCAGTACTTTAAATAAGCAGAACCATCTTAGATGAAAAAGGAAGGAATGGAGAGAGTGATAGAGAGAGAGAGAGAAAGAGAGAGGGAGACAGAGAGAGCTCATATAATTCACATGAAGTTCAGACCCAGCAAGTAGCAGAACGAACCTTGTGAATGTTCACTTAGGAAGCTTTCAGAGGAGTCTTCAGAAGAAGCCGAGGGAAGCTGTTGGAAAAGTCACGACTTCGGACTCCTTTTATACGGTTCAGGGGTTGTTGAGCCAGCCCCATTCCCTCTATGTTTTGAATACATCCCTTCCTTTGAGGAATCCCTCTTCCATTTGAATGATGAAAAGGCATGGCACACCTTTGTCACTAACTCTCCAGGTAAAACCAAGGACTGCTCTCTGAAACGGTGGGAATGAGCTGCCATCTAGTGTTGGGCCCCATTCCCACTGACAGTTAAACCGGTTTGCAATTCGCCTTCACTCTGTGTTGGTGAATCGATCCCAAGGGGTCCGTTGATCACACTATGAAAGCGGTTCTTTGTAATTGCTTCTTATTTTCCATGAAGTACTGCTAAAGAACAAGTGTTAGGAAAGAGTGTTTTTTTGTGTGTGTGTGTGATTGACTCAATTCATTGCGATTGAAACTGATCACAGT
>NW_024830212.1:0-780 GCF_019175285.1 Sceloporus undulatus
CAAACTCCAACTCCCAGAATTCCATAGCCTTGAGCCAGAAAAGAGTTAAAAGCGGTGCCAAACCGGGTTATTTTGGATGCTGCCTGTGTTTCACAGGATGCCCCAAGGGTGGAGGAATGTGGGTGCATGTGCACTGAAGAAATAATGCAGTTTGATACTGCCTTTAACTGGGATTTGTAGTTCTGTGAGGCACCAGCACTCTTTGGGCAGAGAAGGCTACATAGACTATGTGAACACTACATATCCCAAGGTTTCAAAGGAAGAAAGCACAGCACTCAAAGAGGTGCCAAACTGTCAGTACTGTAGTCCCCAAACTGTGCTCTTTAAGGGATTTTGGACTTCAGCTCCCAGAATCCCATGCCATTGGCCAACATGGCTGAGGCTTCTGGGAGATGAAGTCCAAAATTCTTTTAAAGGGCACAGTTTAGTAACCATTGCCAAGACCCTCACATAATTCTCTGGAATGCAAATCTCGCCACGGGCGGGATTTCCCAAGCTATCGCGATACTTGGCCTGGCGAAAGAAACGGCGGTGTTGGCTTCGAAAGCAGCAGAGAGACTGCGCGAGGAGGCGGACGCTCTAGCCATGGTCACTCGTTGGCTCCTAGTCCTCTCAGGCCAGTAGGAGGGAGGAGGGGCAGAATGGCGGGTGAGCTTTTACCTGAGGCGGCGCGAAGGCGAAGGAAGGGGGTTTATGGTCACCCGGAAGCTTGAGAAGGCGCCGGCCGGGAGCAGCGGGTGAAGGGTTCCCGGGCGAGAGACACGGATTCCGGAGCTCCTG
>NW_024830212.1:880-1413 GCF_019175285.1 Sceloporus undulatus
CAAACTCCAACTCCCAGAATTCCATAGCCTTGAGCCAGAAAAGAGTTAAAAGCGGTGCCAAACCGGGTTATTTTGGATGCTGCCTGTGTTTCACAGGATGCCCCAAGGGTGGAGGAATGTGGGTGCATGTGCACTGAAGAAATAATGCAGTTTGATACTGCCTTTAACTGGGATTTGTAGTTCTGTGAGGCACCAGCACTCTTTGGGCAGAGAAGGCTACATAGACTATGTGAACACTACATATCCCAAGGTTTCAAAGGAAGAAAGCACAGCACTCAAAGAGGTGCCAAACTGTCAGTACTGTAGTCCCCAAACTGTGCTCTTTAAGGGATTTTGGACTTCAGCTCCCAGAATCCCATGCCATTGGCCAACATGGCTGAGGCTTCTGGGAGATGAAGTCCAAAATTCTTTTAAAGGGCACAGTTTAGTAACCATTGCCAAGACCCTCACATAATTCTCTGGAATGCAAATCTCGCCACGGGCGGGATTTCCCAAGCTATCGCGATACTTGGCCTGGCGAAAGAAACGGCGGT
>NW_024830213.1:0-1413 GCF_019175285.1 Sceloporus undulatus
GTTATTCTGCTGAATATGCAAAATCTTCTGCTGATGTTGATGCTTACCACAATGCTTTCAATGTCTTCTCCCAAGAAAGCTGCAAGCATAGGAGTCAAGTCAAGTCATTTGACATTCATACAATCATAGAATCATAGAGTTGGAAGAGACCGCATGAGCCATCCAGTCCAACCCCCTGCCATGCAAGAAATCCAATCAATGCATCCCCAATAGATGGCCATCTAGCTTCTGCTTAAAGACCTCCAAGGAAGGAGACTCCACTACACTCTGAGGGAGTGTGTTCCACTGTCGAACAGCCCTTACTGTCAGGAAGTTCCTTCTAATGTTGAGGTGGAATCTCTTTTCCTGTAGCTTGCATCCATTGTTCCAGGTCCTGTTCTCTGGAGCAGCAGAAAACAAGCTTGCTCCCTCCTCAATATGACATAGTTTCAAATATTTAAACAGGGCTATCATATCACCTCTTAACTTTCTCTTCTCCAGGCTAAACATCCCCAGCTCACTAAGGCGTTCCTCATAGGGCAAGGTTTCCAGACCTTTCACCATTTTAGTCACCCTCCTCTGGACACGCTCCAGTTTCTCAATGTCCTTTCTGAATTGTGGTGCCCAGAACTGGACACAATATTCCAGGTGGGGCCTGACCAGAGCAGAATATAGTGGCACTATTACTTCTCTTGATCTAGACACTATACTTTTATTGATGCAGCCTAAAATTGCATTGGCCTTTTTAGCTGCCGCATCACACTGTTGACTCATGTTCAACTTGTGGTCTACTTGGACTCCCAGATCCCTTTCACATGTTGTTTCATTCAGCCAGGTGTCCCCCATCCTATATCTGCGCATTTCATTTTTCTGCCCTAAGTGCAGTACCTTACATTTCTCCCTGTTGAAGTTCATTTTGTTAGCTTTGGCCCAGCTTTCTAATCTATTCAGGGAGCCCTGGTGGCACAGTGGTTAAATGCCTGTACTGCAGCCATTAACTCAAAACCACAAGGTTGTGAGTTCAAGACCAGCAAAGGGCCCAAGCTTGACTCAGGCTTGCATCCTTCCGAGGTCGCTAAAATGAGTACCCAGACTGTTGGGGGCAAATTAGCTTACTTCCTAATTAGCTTACTTGCTGTTCACAATGTGGGCTAGACAAAGGAACTGTTACATGGATCTGTAATTGGTTGACCGGCCGAACCTAAAGGGTGCTCAACAATGGCTTTTTTTCATCCTGGAGAGAAGTGACCAGTGGGGTCACACAGGGCTCTGTCCTGGGCCCAGTGTTATTCAACATCTTTATCAATGACCTGGATGACAGAATTAGGAGAACACTTATCAAATTTGCAGATGACACCAAATTAGGAGGAATAGCTAATACTCCAGCGGACAGGATCAACATTCAAAATAATAATAATAATAATAATAATAATA
>NW_024830214.1:0-1413 GCF_019175285.1 Sceloporus undulatus
TTCTGTCTTGGCTGCTGGTCTTCCTGAGGGCTGGAGAAGTGGCTTTTGAAGCTTCCCACTCCTGCCATGCCCTCCTGCTGCTGCCTGGCCTCTGCTGCCTTCTTTGCCCCTGGTGGAGTTGGGGGAAGAGGGAAGGCTTGTTTCTTGCTTGGGTGCTGGTATTCCTGAGGGCTGCAGGAGTGCCTTTTAAAGCATGTCACTCCTGCCATGCTCTCCTGCTGCTGCCTGGCCTCTGCTGCCCTCTGTGCCAGTGGTGGAGTTGGCGAAGAGGGAAGGCTTGCTTCTGGCTTGGCTGCTGGTCTTCCTGAGGGCTGGAGGAGTGGCTTTTAAAGCATGCCACTCCTGCCATGCCCTCCTGCTGCTGCCTGGCCTCTGCTGCCTTCTGTGCCCCTGGTTGAGTTGGGAGAAGAAGGAAGGCTTGCTTCTGGCTTGGCTGCTGGTCTTCCACATGGCTGGCAGAGTGCCTTTTAAAGCTTACCACTCCTGCCACGCTCTCCTGCTGCTGCCTGGCCTCTGCTGCCCTCTGTGCCCCTATGAAGTTGGGGAAAGGGGGAAGGCTTGCTTGTAGCTTGGCTGCTGGTCTTCCTGAGGGCTGGAGGAGTGGCTTTTGAAGCTTCCCACTCTTGCCATGCCCTCCTGCTGCTGCCTGGCCTCTGCTGCCTTCTGCTCCTCCATTGCTTAGACACCCACATCCACAAACACCAAAATCCACATCCACAAAAAGTTTCACGGGCCCCATGGCAGATCTGTAGACAGAAAGATTCTTCTTCTACAGTGGGGTCTTCTTGACCTCTCAGGTAGAAGACCAACAACGGCAGAACCAGGAGAGGAAGCAGACTGGATCCAACCATGTTGGCTTCTCAAAGCTCATCTGCCCAAGTGGATGCATTCTGGAACCTTTTCAGCCATGTAGCTGATCTCCCATTGTGACATCATAAGACCTCAGGGTTCTGCTGAGCTGTCATGTTTGACTCAAAGATATATGCCATTGTTATGCTATAAAATCAGTGTCTCAGAAAGAGATAATTTAGCAGGAGGAGCTTTCCTAAAGTCCAATTGCGTGAGGCCACTATGAGCACGCTGTGGATATCTGGTCATATAGCATAAGACCATAACATTTGTTTTACTATATTGATAAAATCAGTTCCCCCTCCTTCTCCATGGATTCTCCAAAAGAAACCAAGTTATTTTTATTTTTATGTGTTTACGGTATTTCTAGCCTGCTTTTCTCCTGGGTCAGGCTGTTGGTTAGGAGGGGCTGATCCGAGGCATAGAACATGGGAAACTCTCTTTCGTTGTGTCCATCAGGTCACAAGATGGGAGCCCCTTGCCATTTATTGGGATTTGCGGAATTAGCAAAAGCATACTTCCTCCAGACTTTAAAGCAGAGCACTTCTTAACGCTGTGTCTACA
>NW_024830215.1:0-1413 GCF_019175285.1 Sceloporus undulatus
CACAGTCCCCATAAAGAGGACTCACTGGCGCACTGTGTGTCTGGAGTCTGAAAATCTCACTTCCATCTTCTGGAAAGACAATGCTGCTAGAGACAGAATTGGGGACTTTATGCCTGCAAAGCATGGGCTCACTCTCTCAGCTGCAACCTTTTCACACAATCCTGGACTGAAACATTCAAACAAAGGTCCTCTTTCAGCTCCAGGAATAAAGGCCTACCTTCAGTACAAAGACCCTAATTCCTCAGAAAGGACTTTTCTGCAGTCCTTTATGGCTGGAGCTTCCCTGGGTCAGAGGCCGTCTCCTCAGCCGTAGAGAAGGGTTGCTCTGAGTGCGAAGGAGGAGGAGGTCCACAGGGCTGAGGGAGGGAAGGCAATGGGGAAAGGTCAGTGCCAATGGCCATGGAGGGAAGAAGGTGACAATGCCTAGGAAACTCCTCTGAATCCCAGCCATTCTAGGAATGAGAGGCAGGAGTGAGTCCAGGGGGCTGAGGGGGTCTCCTTTCCCAAAGGGGGAGGCAAGGACCGGTGGGACTCTCCCCAGCTAGGGCCCAAAGGGAGGGTCTCTTTCCCCAACTCTTTCTCCCAGCCCCCAAAGCCCAGCCTCCCCACTGGCCCAGAGTCCCCTGCCTCCCTTCCTCAGACCCCCACAGGCCCCTTCCTTCGTTCACCCCAAAATGGTGGGCCAGACACACAAAGGGACTCATAGCCTTTCTTTTGGCCCTAGGAGCCTGGCCCCCTTCTCGCTCTGGAGCCTCAGGAGAGAAACAGATACCTCTGTTCAACTGAGGCCTCAGAGAAGGCTTGGAATATTATTCCCCACAGTCACAAGCAGCACAAAATGGCTATCGGGACACAAAATGTCTGCTTCTGCCTCAGCACTTGGCAGTTGGCAGTTTGAGGCGTTCAGGGAACCCAAAATGGAGGATGAAAGGGCCCCAAAGTCGGAAGGGACCCCAAACAGGATTTCTCATCCTAGAGAAAGGTTTTCTTGATGGCTGTGAGAACACAAAAAGTCCCCAAACAGGATTTCCAAACCTTAACAACACCTAAACATTTTCCTGATGCTATTGAAAGGAGGACCCTGTTTTCCTCCTTAATTACAATCAATAGAAAACAATATTAATATTAAGAGTGCCCATCGTCCACAACTCAGCTCAGGTTTTGACCGCTCAGGGAGGCCAATCCAGCTACAGTTGGCCCTCCGTCCGTCCTCCTTTCCTTCTGCATTCCTCCTCTTTTCCCCATCATCAGCCCCTTCCCCAAGAAGGCTGCTTCCGCACTATAGAAATGAGGCACTTTGACTCCACTTTAAGCGCTCAGTGCTATGGAATCCTGGGATTTTACCTTTGGAGACTTAGCCTTCTCTGCCAGAGAGCTCTCATGACACAACAAACTACAAATCCCAGGATTCCA
>NW_024830216.1:0-242 GCF_019175285.1 Sceloporus undulatus
CCAGAATGGCCCCTTCCTTGTTGGCCTTCTGCCGGCAGGTTAAAACCTTCTTATGCAGGTAGACTTTTAAAACATAATGTTTTTAAAGGACTGACTTAAGGTGTTGTATCATTTTAAGTGTTTTAATTTTTTTTAATTTTTAATCTTTTAATAGCAATCTGGGTCCCAGTTCTGGGGAAAGAGTGGGAAATGATAGATAGATAGATAGATAGATAGATAGATAGATAGATAGATAGATAGAT
>NW_024830216.1:252-1413 GCF_019175285.1 Sceloporus undulatus
AGACAGACAGACAGACAGACAGACAGACAGACTGTTTTGCCCCTTTGTGATATTAGCCATGGATGGGCAATATGAATTCTCACATAGCCTCATCTCTCCCTCTCTCTGTGTCCACACTTGTTTATTGCAGTCAGCTGTATAATCAGAGTGGGGTGCTACTTTTCATAGAGATGGATGGCTATCTGTCAGAGATGCTTTTCTTGACCCTTGCATTATATTTTCTGTTGCACTGCTCAGGTATTCAGATTACATGGCCTCCAAAGTTCTTTTGCAGTTCTATAGTTGTATGCTTGGCTTCCTCTGTTGTGTGTTGTGTGCCTTCCAGTTGTTTCTGACTTATAGCGACCCTAAGGTGAACCTTGAAAGGGGTTTTCTTGGCCAGATTTGTTCAGAGGAGGTTTGCCATTATGGTGTTTCCCACACGGGTGTTGCAAGTCAAAACTATCTTACAGAGTGAGCAACAAAGAACAGGTGAAGGCTACAGGTGTTTCAAATTAGCAGTGCTGACCAGGGCTGACACCTCCACATAGAAGTAATGGTAGTCATGATAGTCTTGAGTCCACCTGGTGTAGTGGCTTCTGTGCTGGACTAGGACACTGGAAGACCAAATTGCCTCTCAGCCATGGAGATTTACTGGGTGACCATGGTAAAGTCACACTCTCTCAGCTGCAGAGGAAGGCAATGGCAACCCCACCAAACAAATCTTGCTGAGAAAACCCCATGAGAAGTTTGCCTTTAGATTCACCATAAATTGGAAGGCACACAACACCAAAGATAATGATTACACTGAGCCTTTCTGAATCTCACTTCTATTTCCTTCCCATCCTTATTTACTGTTGTATTGTGAGACTTTGTATTTTCCTCTGGCATAGCTGTTTATGTATTTTAAAAACATTTCCCTAATTTGTATATTTATTTGGTCAATTACAGCTTTTCTGTGTCAACTAAAACCCCTCTCTAAGTATGATGGTATATGAATTGATGTTTAGAGATTTTAAGGAACTAATAGGGATGTATAATTCAGTATTAGTATTTTATTGACTGTTCAGTTGCATTGTATTATTCTAATAATGTAATCCTGCTTCGATCCTATGGAAGAGGTGGGACATATAAATATTATTATTATTATTATTATTATTATTATTATTATTATTATTATTA
>NW_024830217.1:0-1413 GCF_019175285.1 Sceloporus undulatus
GGCACAGTATTCCAGGTGGGGCCTGACCAAAGCGGATTATAGTGGCACTATTACTTCTCTTGATCTAGAGACTATACTTTTATTGATGCACCCTAAAATCGCATTGGTCTTTTTAGCTGCCGCATCACACTGTTGATTCATGTTCAACTTGTGGTCTACTTGGACTCCTAGATCCCTTTCACATGTAGTTTTATTCAGCCAGATGTTCCCCATCCTATATCTGTGCATTTTATTTTTCTGCAATAAGTGCAGTACCTTACATTTTTCCGTGTTCAATTTCATTTTGTTAGCTTTGGCCAAGCTTTCTAATCTATTCAGGTCATTTTGAATTTTGATCCTGTCCTCTGGGGTATTAGCTATTCCTCCTAATTTGGTCTCATCTGCAGATTTGGTAAGTATGCTCCCAATTCTGTCATCCAGGTCATTGATAAAGATGTTGAATAACACTGGCCTCAGGACAGAGCCCTGTGGGACCCCACTGGTCACTTCTCTCCAGGATGAAAAGGAGCCATTGTTGAGCACCCTTTGGATTTGGAGCAGCAGAAAATGATGAAGGGTCTTGAAACCATGCCTTATGAGGAACAACTTAGGGAGCTGGGGATGTTTAGTCTGGAGAAGAGAAGGTTATGGGGTGATATGATAACCCCTAAAGGCTATCAGAGTGGCTGGGGTCCTGTGTCCAGTCCTGGAGACCACAGGCCAAGAAGGATGTGGACCGGTGGGTCCAGTGGAGGGCTACCAAAATGGTGAAGGGTCTGGACACCATGAAGCTCTCTGAGGAGCAACCTAGGGAGCTGGTATGTTTAGCTTGCAGAAAGGAAGGTGAAGAGCTGATATGATAGCTGTCTTGAAATATTTAAGAGGATGCCATATTAAGAGTGGGGCAAGCTTGTTTTCTGCTGCTCCAGAGAACAGGAGCTGGAACAGTGGATGCAAAAGATATTCCACCTCAACCTTAGGAGGAACTTCCTGACAATAAGAGCTGTTTGGCAGTGGAACACACTCCCTTAGAGAGTGAGGGAGTCTCCTTCTTTGGAGGATTTTAAACAGAGGTTAGATGGCCACCTCTTGGGGGTGCTTTGATGGTGTATTCCTGCATGGCAGAATGGGGTTAGACTGTATTATTATTATTATTATTATTATTATTATTATATTATTATTATTAAAATTAATTTATAAAGCACTGTAAATTTACACAGCACTGTACATACAATCTTTTTAATTGGTCGGTTCCCTGCCCTCAGGCTTACAATCTAAAAAGACATGATACAAAAGGAGAAGGGAGTGGTGGTGGGGAAGGGGCCTTTCTAGTAGGATAATACATATAAACTACATAGCAATACAGGAAATGATTCTATAAAACAGACAAGAAAAGAACATCAAATAGCAAGTGACAGTTATGCAATGCCTGGG
>NW_024830218.1:0-1413 GCF_019175285.1 Sceloporus undulatus
TATCTATCTATCTATCTATCTATCTATCTATCTGCCTCAAGAAAAAGCAAAACAAAATATGCGCACATTTTGTCAAAATTAATTTTAAAAAAATAACAAAGGGAGGAAAGTGCCTGATGGGAGCTCCATTCGTGCCCTATCTTTGACCTCACCTGACCCCTTTCCTCTTGCTTACACTTTGCCATTGCCTTCCACTGAGGCTGAGGGAGAGTGACCTGTCAGTTCCAACTGACCCATGGAATCAATTGGGAATAAAAGGGAAATGCAGTGCAGGCATTCTGACTGTAGCATCTGCATATAACACAAATAATAATAATCCAGGAGCAAGATGAAATGAAAGTAGAACAAGCAAACACCCAAAAAATCATGTGCATAAATGGTCAAGAGGCTGTTTCTGCTGCATCCATTTCCTTACATCCCCCAGCTTGGCCCCACAGCCCTATTTCCTTAGGCAATCCTCCTCCTCCTCCTCCTCCCTTCCGACCCTCACCTCCCTCTGAGCTGCCCTGGCTCCTTCATCCTCCTCCTCCTGCTCCATTATAGGATGTCCTCCATGGCTCCCTTCTTCCCATGGCTCCTTCCTCCTCCTCCATCATCACTTTCTCCATCTCTCCCCCTGCCAGCCCTTTGCAGCCCTCGTCACCCTGATTTCCCCTTTTGCCTCCTGTCACCCTTTGCATCCAGATTCCCCTTTTTCCTTCGGCTCTTTCCTCCTCCCCCTCCCCTCCGATGAGGGGAGGGAATGCTCTGACCTCTGCCCGCCCTCTGACCTTAAACCCTCCCTGAATTTGCCCCGATCATGATCGAGGGCAAGTTCACATTTAGCGGAACCCGGGTCTTTTGAGAAAAGATGGATTTTAGCCCGATTTTGGATACACCGGGGTAAGGGGCATTTCCTTGTGCAAGCCTTGACATGGATTGTGACAGAATCGGGCCCAATATGAACTTCGCGTGGAAGAATCGATTTCAAAACCAGTGTAAAAGGTAATGTGAATGGCCCCAAAAAGAAAGAGAAGCCTCGATGGACGACAGATAAAATGCTTAAAGCAGTTAAAGACTGATCAGAAGAAAAGGGAGACAGAAATACAGGTCAGAATCCTGAATGCAACTGTTTAGTGATTTGTGAGCAGGGACAAGGAGAACTAGTATAACAGTCAATGCCAAGAAATAGAAGATATCAAAACAACAACAACAACAAAAAGAATAGACCTTTCCCACAAGATCTGAAAAATCAAAGGGAAATTCAAACCAAGAATGGAGATGCTATATGAGCAGCGAGTAAACACATTACATGACCTAGAACAAATAAAAAGATGAAACAATATACTGAAAAACTATATAAGAGAGATGAAAGGATAACAGATTCATTGAAGGAAGAACCATTTGAAGATGAACCTACAATTTTAGAAAGTG
>NW_024830219.1:0-1413 GCF_019175285.1 Sceloporus undulatus
CCTAACCCGAAACCTAACCCTAACCCGAAACCTAACCTTAACCCAAAACCTAACCCGAAACCTAACCCTGAACCCCTCAACCCCTCCTCAACCCTAACCCCTCACCCCTAAACCCAACCCCCAACCCCCTACTTCTAAACCCAACCCCAAAACCCCAATCCCAAACACTAACCCTAACCCCTAATGCCAACCCTAAACCATAAACCCTAACACCAAATCCTCCACTTTCCCTCCCAACTACAAACACAAGACAACAGACAAAAGGAAGGGTGGATTGGCACTAGCCAGGGAATTGGTTTTGAACGGTCAGTAAGGGGTCTTATCAGTTCCACACGTTAGGAAAAATACACACACATTCATACGCTGTTGGCCTGGAATGCCTGACTTTCAACCCTAAATGCAGGTTCGGGAATTCCTCCCGAGAGTCATTCGAAGGATGATCGCAACAGCCAAGCGTTCACACAAACATTCCAGACAGTCCCTACCACCCCACCTCCATATCCGCCTTTCCCACCTTCCACTTGCCTGTTCCTGAAGACTGTCCGATGCCACGCCATGCTCTGCAAACTGTTCTTCCTAGACCTTACCCGTTAGGAAACATAGCGCGCCGTTGTCAACCACTTGCCCGTACCGATGCATTGGCAATCGCTTGCCCAAAGGGATGCATAGCAATAACTCCAAACATTATTTCTTCATTAACAACTATTTCACGATCGATCTCTTACAAGCAAAAAAAGGGCTACATATACTGACGTTGCAGATTCCCTCCCCTTTCCCTTATAATCTGCTGGTAAATGGTGGGGGGTAAGATCTCTCTACACCGGGATCACCATTCTCACCATTATCAGCAGGAAAATGATCGTACAAACAACCTACTTTCACATCCCTTTGACAGCCCTGGCTCAGTGCTAGAGAAGCCTAGCAATTCAATTGGGACAGACATTTAAGCTTCTCTGTCAGCAAAAACTACAATTTCCAGTATTTCATAGCACTGGGCCGAGGCTGCTAAATCTCTCTCAAATCGAGTCATTAGGACACTCCAGATACGGCCAAAATACCTAACAACAACAACAACATTTATTTCTATTCCATCAAAGCACACAACAACAAACAAAACAACAATGAAAATACTAGAGAACAAAGCACAAGTAAGAACAGAGCAAAACATATCAAATCTTCCTTCCCTCTCTCCCTCTGACCCTAAAATGGCATTAAAACAACAATTCCCAATAAAAAGCTCCCAAGAAAAGACCACGGTTTCTACCTTGGGCTGCATGGAGACTCCACAAATCATAACAGGCTTTCACATGCTTTCACTCCCCTGGCTCCATGCCATGCAACCCTAGGATTTGTAGTTTTCTGAGATATGAACATTGGCTTACCTTGTGATATGTTTGTTTTCAGCGATGGAGG
>NW_024830220.1:0-1413 GCF_019175285.1 Sceloporus undulatus
TTTTAAAACAAAAAAATCTCAGTCCCTTGAGCTGTTTAAGGCTCTGATTTGAGGAGCACTTAAACCATACTTAACAAAATCCTATTACAGTAATGTTGATAGCAATTCTTCTATTGAGTATCTTGGTGGTTCTTCACTTCCTGTAACTAACAATGGTTTGAAGCCATTATTTGTCACCTTGCTGTCATAGTTGCTGACTCTTTTTTATGACAGAAACTGTAACATCATGCAGAAAATCAGTTTCTCACCATGTATCCCAAACTTGAAATATCCTTGACTTTATAATTCATAGGGAGCTGAGAAATGATAACGGGTCGTAATGCATGCTATAAAATATTGTATATTTTAAAAAGAGACAGGGAGAGTGAGGACTAGGCGGACAGAATTGATTCTTTGCCACAGCACAGTTGTAGACTAGAAGGCTTAGATTTGATCAAGCTTATGGTATACTTCTGGAGAAAGCAATGTATCTTTCTTAGAAATGCAGTCTGTTGGGAGTCATAATAAGAGAAGCTTTCAAGACACACATGTATCCAAGACCCTGTACAGGGTGACTGATATACAGGTCGCCCTCCATATCCATGGATTTAAGCATCCATAGTTTGATTTTGCCATTTTATACAAGGAACACCATTTTACTATCCACTGTATTAAATGGGACTCGAACATCCACAGATTTTGGTATCTACGAACCAAACCTCAGCAGATATTAAGGGTGTACTATATAAAATGGCCCCTTGGTATGGGCTAGCATTTTGTTCCAGGACATGTTCTCCCTGGAAGCTCAAGTCCAGGGGTAGGCAACCCTTTTGAGCCGGGGGCCGGGTTGCTGTCCCTCAGACAACTGGGGGGCCGAAGCCAAAAAATATTTTTTTTTTTTAAAGAATTAAATAAATAAATAAACCGGGACAAATGTAGGACAAACTTTTCAAATGGAGGGCACTTTTTAAATAAAAAATGGAGGACACACGAAAAAATTTGCTGATATTTAAAAAATGTTAAGATAAATGCATGTTTCTGAGGTTTCTATGGACAATTGCCCCACCATGCCCCTCGTGTGAGACGCCAAAGACCCCGGCGGCAATCGGCGGCAGGACCAGGCTGGGGCCGGTCCCAAGGCCTCACTGGGCCGCATCCGGCCCGCGGGCCACAGGTTGCCTACCCCTGCTCAAGTCCTAATATAGGGATCGTAAAATAGTGTTCCTTATATAAACTGGCAAAATCAAGGTTTGCTTTTTGGAAGCCTTTTATAGTTGAAACAAACAAACAAACAAACAAACAGCTTCATTTATATACCAATTCATACTGAACTAGCAGTGTCTAAGCAGTTTACAACTGTAAGCTAATTGCCCCCAACAATCTGGGTACTCATTTCAGTGACCTCGGAAGGATGTGAACCTGAATTGAGCTTGA
>NW_024830221.1:0-1413 GCF_019175285.1 Sceloporus undulatus
ACCCTGGAGCGCTGCACATTTTTGTGTCTCTTTGGGGCATTTCTATCTTACGTTTGGGCTTTCCTGGGACATTTAAGGCCCAAGAGAGGACATTTTTAACCACAGGAAGCAAGCAGAAGTCAATTCCTGATTCCAAAAACATGCCTCTACTGGTCTTAAACTGTGTCTAGATGAGAGAAACATGGTAAAAACACTCCCCATAGGCAATTTTTGGTCCCTCAGAGGCCCTGGTAACCACCAAAATAGCCTTGGGGTGCATGTGGCTCATGGCACAAATGTAGCCCACCCTTGCCAGAAATACATCCTTATATATTTTAACCTTATATTCACAAAATACACATTCCACACTATACTGTATTGCAAATGTACACTGTTCTAAAAACATTTTATCCTGAGATATGCACTTCAAATGCATATTGATATGTCTGAGAAAAATTACATTTAATCGGGAAATATGGAATCAAGTTGACTATGTAGGCTATTCACATCAGAATGTGCAAAGAATGAATTTCTGAAGTACTTTTCAATAGATGGGGCCACTACGTGGTCACCTAAACCACAGCTCATAAGTTCCCTTTTTGGACTACGATTCCTAGAACATCCCCCCAGACAGCATGGACAAGTAGTGCTTCCAGAATCCTCTAGCCAGCATGGACAATTGAGGATTCTGAGAGTGCCAGTCTCTAACAGTTTTTCCAAGCTTTCAATTTGGACACATTTTCAAATAATTTTTAATACACAGGAGGGGAGTCAAAGACGTTAAAAAGTGGATCAATGGAAAATTAAGTAGAAAAAAAAGGCGAAGAAAAACAAAAAAACAAACACAAGAAGCATGGAAGCCTTAGAAGCATATGGTCCCTTACTTGAGGGGAGCTTCCAGGAGAGAAAGCTTGATTGGAGACAGGAGAGGTGGGAGACTGGTTGGCCGGGGAGCCGGCATTGCTGCGGTACTGCTGGAGTGAGCCCTACAGAAGGACACAGTGTTAGAGACTGGGGAGAGGTTCAGAAGGAGATAGAGAGAAATCACAGGTATCTGTCATTTTACACCTGAAGCAGGTAAGCCACAGCATGGAGGAAGAGAAACAATGATATGGGAGGCGAAAGGGAGAAACATCTTGCACAAACCCAGTGTGTTAGCCAGTACCGTTAGAACAATGCCCAGAGCAGTTGTGAATGTCAAAAAGAAAAAAGAGGGGGGAAAAAGAGAAAGGCATTTGAACCCGCCACGTATCATCATGTCCATCGCCCTTTCCTGCACCTCTCTCAGCTTTCTGGAATAAAGAAAAACTGTGCTCATCACTGGGTTTTCCCCTTACAGTTGGCACTCCACACTTGCAGCTTTGATTTTTGCGGATTTGATTATTCACAGATTTGATTACTATGTCCTCTCTAGGAATCTCTAGGTCCGCCAGC
>NW_024830222.1:0-1413 GCF_019175285.1 Sceloporus undulatus
CAATGCTTCAGGCAAGGACCATCAGACTGAAGTCACAATGGGACAGTCTCAATGCTTCAGGCAAGGACCATCAGACTGAAGTCACAATGGGACAGTCTCAATGCTTCGGGCAAGGAGCATCAGTTGCCCTCAGTTAGCCTCAAACATCTTCCTCCTCCACATCTTTGTTATGCCCAAGTTTGTAAGCGCAACCTGTTTAACCTGAGAGCGTGTAATGAAAATTTCTATTTCTGTGGACTTATTCAGAGCAGGGCTAACACAGATAGTGAGACACCAAACACTATACATGTAACATTTATTAAATCACAAAAATAATACAAATATTGATTATCAAGAGCTCTTTCATTCATTCACACAATGATACAATACTCACACACACTTTCCTTCCGCCAGACATTGATCAGTTGTCCTCGAAGGCTGGGGATGACATTGTTGCCACACGGTTGGTGCCAACAAAATTAGGGTGAAAGCCAAGGCTCCTTATACTTTTCTTCTCTCTGGCTTTTGGCTGCTGAAGTCTGGCAATATTGCAGCCCATTACTCAACTTCTTCTTTTTGGGAGGAGACAGCTGTTCAAACAGTCCACAATGTTCAAAGGCAGGTCGTTCTGTTCAAATCAATTCATTGTCCTGTCAGTTCCTCTTTATTGTGACTCAGGAGTAAAAACACCTTCCCGGTCATAGTTCGACACACCTGAACATCTACCAGCTTCAGCTTCCAAATTCCTCAGCTTTTCCTCGTCTCAGTTGCCAAATCCCTCCTTCACATCAATGCTCTGCACGGAACCATCTTGTTTAGTTCTTTAGCTTGTTTTAAAACACCATTCCTTGGTTCTTTGGTTCTTCAGCTTTGGGTTTAAGTCAGAACTCACACATTTGTCTTACATCTTTAACTTGGACACCATCCACTTCATACAGTCCTTTATTTCCTTTCTGTCTTCCTCCATTCAATAAATGTCTACCTGGGGTTCTTCTGTCCTGGGGCGGCTATCAAGCGACTCCCCCACTGCCAAGTCCCAGGCTGTCTCTTTGCCCCCCGACGGCCTTTCTTTCCCCAGTCTGGGGCCGGAAACCCAAATCCTCCAGTGGTGGCCTGGATGGTGTGAGCGTCACGAGGTTTCCCAGTCTTGGGCTTGGCCCTAGTTCTTCTGAAGAAGGCACCTGCTCCTCCACCACCGGGATCTCCAGAACCACCAGGTTCTCCATGAACTCTTCTTGTTCCTGGGTCTCAATTGGAGTTAAGACTCTGAGACTTTGCAAACGGTGAGATCTGGAGTCAGTCCTGTGCTCAAAAAATAAAACTCATTCGAAACAAAAGAAGCTTTATTGATGAATCCAGGCAGAAACATCCATTAACACCTTTTTGCAAAGTCTGAAGTCCAAAGAACTTGCTCCCTTCTTAACCCACTCAACC
>NW_024830223.1:0-1412 GCF_019175285.1 Sceloporus undulatus
GAGAGGGGAGTGGAGTGACAGCAGAGAGACAAGGCCTGGAACCACTAGGCTTCCCTGCTGCCCTGAGGTATGGCAGGGCCTGGCTTGGGTCTACTGCTGGTGCTGCTTTCCTTTGGCCACTGCCATTAAGGAGGGGAGGAAGGAGGCCCAGCAGTCCTTCTAGGCATGGCCCTCTCTCTCTGAAGGTGGGAGAGTGGGACTCCCCAAAGGGGATTTCAGTGCTTTTAATGGTGGCTCTCATGCTGTAGCAAAGATGATGATGATGATGATGATGATGATGACCTTAATCATCATTAATGCCACCATCGCTGGACCTTCTTGTTCTGCACCACTGTAATGGTCATGGCTCAGTGCTATGGAACTCTGGGAATGTTCTTTTGGATTGGCATTTTAGGTGTTGTTAAGGTTTGGAAATCCTGTTTGAGGATCCTTCTGACTTTGGGGCCCTTTTGTCCTCCATTTGGGTTCCCTAAAGGCCTCAAACTGCCAAGCGCTGATACAGAGGCAGCCATTTTCTGTTCTGGCGGCCATTTTGTGCTTCTTCTGACTGTGGGGAATATTGATCCAGAACCTTCTCTGAGGCCTCAATTGAACAGAGGCTTCTCTTTCTCTCCTGAGGCTCCAGAGTCAGAAGGAGGCCAGGCTCCTTGGGCCAAAAGGAAGGAAGTGTGTCTCTTTGTGTGTCTTTTGTGTCTCTTTTCTGAGAGGGTTTTCGTATTACACAACTCTGCTCCTTCTGGGGATCATGGGTTTTAAAAGGGATCAGAAATGGGAGGATAGTTTTAATACAATCCTTATTCTCCTTCTTCACAAACATTGGGCTTTGGCTCCTAAGAGGAGGCTTGTCCCCCAAAAAGTCCAAAAGTGGCTCCTTTGGGAGGTTTTAAAAGTCTCCCCAGTTTCCTTGTTATCTTGAGGGGAGAGAGGCAGGCCAGCAACAACAGGCCTCGCCTGCAGAGACAAAGAGCCCTCCTTCCGACCACCATCTTGAGGGGGAGAGAGCAGATGAGCTGGACTTTCCCCCTTCCCTCCTGTCATTCCCTTCTTCTTTTGACCATCCATTAAGAACCCAAGCCCTTCCTCCATTCCATCTGCCTTGGTCCAGGCCTTGGAGGTAAAGAAGAACTACAGGACCTGATCCCCTTCTCCACCACCTCTCTCTTCTCCTTTTGTGTCGTGTCTTTTTAGATTGTAAGCCTGCGGGCAGGGAACCGTCTCACTAAAGAGTTGTATGTACAGCGCTGTGTAAATTTACAGCGCTTCATAAATAAAGGTTAATAATAATAATAATAATAGATTTTCAGGCAAGAAGGAAGGAGACGGACCAGAATAACTCATATTACCAAGAATGAAACAAACCAACAGAGAATTAAACAAGAACAAGAAGAATAAGGATTAGAGACTAAAACAAA
>NW_024830224.1:0-1412 GCF_019175285.1 Sceloporus undulatus
GTAGAAAATATATATACATAATTATGCATTATATAAAATTCATTGTAGTGACTTTAGTTTCAATAAAAGTTATTTTTAAAAAAGTCTTTAAAGGCAGGAATGTTAATTTTTCCATGCTGCGTCATCATCACTGATGAGAATTTGATTTCTCTTTCATGCAGAGGAAGAGGAGGAGGAGGAGCAGGACCACCTTCTTTATGGAAAGATTCAAGAGCAGATCATTAAACAAAGAGTCTGTGAGCATCTAGAAAGCAATGCCATAATCACAAAATGTCAATATTAGTTTCAGAGAAAGAAGTCATGCCTGACAAATCTAATCTCAGTAGATGGTCCTGGTAGATGAAGGAAATGCTATGGATATAGTATATCTTCATTTCAGTAAGGCCTTGGTAAATGAAGAGAATGCTATGGATATAGTATACCTTGATTTCAGTAAGGTTCCCCATGTCATTCTTGCAAAGATGCGATTTTGGGCTGCATCAATAGAAGTATAATGTCTAGATCAAGGGAAGTAATAGTGCCACTCTATTCTGCTCTGGTCAGGTCCCACCTGGAACATTTTGTCCAGTTCTGGGCACAACAATTCAAAAAGGATGTTGAGAAACTGGAGTGTGTCCAAAGGAGGGCGACAAAAATGGTGAAAGGTCTGGAAACCATGCCCTATGAGGAATGACTTAGGAAGCTGGGGATGTTTAGCCTGGAGAAGAGAAGGTTAAGAGGTGATATGATAGCTCTGTTTAAATTTTTGAAGGGATGTCATACTGAGGAGGGAGCAAGCTTGTTTTCTGCTGCTCCAGAGACTAGGACCCAGAACAATGGATGCAAGCTCCAGGAAAAGAGATTTCACCTCGACATTAGGAGGAACTTCCTGACAGTAAGGGCTGTTCGACAGTGGAACACACTCCTTATTTGGAGTGCAGTTGAGTGTCCTTCCTTTGAGGTCTTTAAGATGAGGCTGGATGGTCATCTGTCAGGGATGCTTTGATTGAGAGTTCCTGCATGGCAGAATGGGGTTGGACTGGATGGCCCTTCGGGTCTCTTCCAACTCCATGATTCTATTATTTATATTCCAGGTGGAGAAACTCTGGCCCCTGGGCTGGATAAGACCTGTATTTCTTCAATGATCTGATCAATGGCCTCCCCTCATTACTTCCCCTTCCCCATTTAGACACTGGTGAAAATAATCATTTCATTTTTACAAATGAGACAAATCTCTGAGCTTAACTGCTGTGATAATAATAATAATAATAATAATAAATTTATGTATATACCACCTTTCCAAAAAGATCAAAGCAGTTTACAAATGTACAATTACCAAATTTCTATGTTTATGTGTGTCAGTCATAGCAGGAGCATGAAGTATGCACCTCCTCCCTCTGCTTGCTAAAGCCACACAGAAATTGAGGCATGTA
>NW_024830225.1:0-1412 GCF_019175285.1 Sceloporus undulatus
TTCAAAGTCTTTTGTGAAAATAACTTTGTTAGAACTGAACATCCTGAATTCAAGTGGGAGCCTAGGGCAAGTAAGTAAGCTAACTCATGTCTGGTTTATTCATGCTAGTAATGTCTCGGAGGAAGTCACAGCAGTGGACATCCTTTCACCCATTGCAGCTTTTTATAAATGATGAACACATAAGAACAGAACATCATGGAGGTGATTGATTATTCTCTGCATTGATGCAGGAAGAAGAGTCAGCCTCAAATATAGTGAGCATCCTGTGCAATGGAGGTTGGGAACATTTTTACAAGGGATATGCTCCATTTGGGGTAACCTCTTGAGGATTCAAGCCAGCTGTGGGTGAAGCCAAAGCCATGTACATTTCTCACTTATTCTGATATATAATCTCTCTTTTTTCTACAGTCACCATAGAGGCCCTCTCAGACCCAGCTGCAGTGGGAGAATGGTGCTAAGGCCCTTGGACTGGAGGCCCACAATTTCCTACCTTGCCCTCTAAGAATAATGTGGACATAATAGCCTGCAAGGAATTTATTAAGAAAATCATAGAATTGGGAGAGACCACAAAGGCCATCCAGTCCAACCCCCTGCCATGCAGGAACTCACAATCAAAGCACACCAGACAGATGGCCATCCAGTCTCTGTTTGAAAACCTCAAAGAAGGAGACTCCATCACACTCTTGAGAGACTATCAAACAACTCTTACCATCAGGAAATTCTTCTTAATGTTTAGGTGGAATCCAGTACTTTCAATCCAAATTGGATGTCATTTTTGTGCCACCTGCAATACACACACACACACACACACACATATAAGAGTCTCTCCAACCTTTTTTAGAGACTATCCAACTTGCTTAAGAGAGGCATGACATTACAAAGATACAAGTGATAAAATGCAAAGGTTCCATTGTCCTGTTTCTGTGGATAAGTGCAGGGTGTTCTTAAGGAGAAAGGAAAGGATTACAAGCTTATTCAGGGGTTCAGCTAAAGGTACCTATCCCCACATTTTAATATGTTCTGGGAATTGTTCCGACATAACACAAGTATGGTTTATCTCAAAGGAACAGCCTGACAGACAGTCTTATGATTTTCTGGAGGATATGCTGTTTTAGATCTCACCTTCCCTCAGTCCTTGTTTTACAAGATTGGGTCAATGTTGGTGGATTCCAACTAGCCTTTGAGAGAAGGAGCATGCTCCCGACACTGAAAGAAGTAGCATTTTAGCGCTTATTTGCAAAGAAATGGTTAACCTCTCCAAAATAAGAAGGTGTTCATCATACTTTTAAAATGTGTCAGCTCTGAAAATTGACGCTAAGTACCAAACTTGGAAAGATGGAGTTTTACCCAGTAGAGGTCACCCTAATGTAGAAGCTGGCTGACAAAGTGAAAATGAGTCCTAAGGCCTCTAA
>NW_024830226.1:0-1412 GCF_019175285.1 Sceloporus undulatus
TGGCCACGTTCTAGAAGAGTTTCTTCTGATGTTTCGCCAGCATCTGTGTTGAGCATCTTCAGAGATTCCAGCCACAGATGCTGACGAAACGTCAGGAAGAAACTCTTCTAGAACATGGCCACATAGTCTCAAATACCCACAAAAGACTAAGGATAAAAAGCATTTAATTTAGCCTCCTTCTTTCTAGCCAAATGGTGAATGCAGAGTATAGTAGTGAGCCTTTGTACCACTACAACTGAGAGAAAGCAAGAAACTAAACCAATCCATATACCCCTGCAATTTTTCTAGTTGAAGAAACCAATGAACTAAGCCTCGTAAATTATAATAAGCTACTGCTCTCACCTCTGATCTGGATGTTTGCACAGAGCCCTTTCCTCTTTCCTGGAATCGGGCTCCCTCCAAAATGGAGAAGAGGCAGCCTCATCTCCTGTCTGAAGATCATGCATGAAAACTGGAAGCTCAATGCCAGGCCCTGCTGTATCGTATCTTTACTGCCATGTGTAAAAAGGGCAAGGAAAAACACCTGTTACAGGAAAAGAAAGCAAATAAAACCTGATCCTTTCTGGTCCAGGTTTAGGTCCTGGGCAAAAGAAGGGAAACCAGGATTTGACTTGGGAGTGAGCGAATGTTGTGTGCCCTGCCCTGCCTGACCGGGGGCCTCCCTGGGGACCAAATCCATCACCCTCCTCTTCCCCCTCAGTCAGCATTCTCACAAAGGAACCAAATTTAGGGGTCTCCCATCGGCATCTTGAGGCACCCACCTTTCCTTTCCTTTCCTGCCAAGGAAACCCAGAAGGAGCCCATCTTCCTAAGCAGCCAACGACCAAACCCACCAGCCTTCTAGAACCCTATTCAGGCTCCAAGCCAACCACTAACAATGGTCCAAGTTCAGGGCTGCTTTAACTGTCTGGCTGAATGCTAGGGAATTCTGGGAACTGTAGTTTTGTGAGATATTTAGTCTTCTCTGTCAGACAACTCAGATGCCATAATAAACTAAAATTCCCATGATTCCCAAGCACTGAACTAGGGCAGATAAAATGGTTTATTTCTACAAACTGGATTATTTTTGCAATGTGTTTTTGACCACTGTTACTATTTGAGCATCCACAAGGCCCTGTGGGTTTGAAGGGAAAATTAATCATCATCATCATTATCATCATCATAATTTCTGCAGTGTTTTTGAACCAGATCTGAGAGAGCCCTGCAGCCTGGATCTGCCCAAATCCCAAATATTGCCCTCTCAGGAAAGCCTGGAGATATTAACCCTTAAGGACCAGAGCTCCTCAAAGGCTGACTTTCCCAACCTCTCCTGAGAGACCCTCCTGGACCTAGAGCAGCCTCAAAGAAAGGGGTCCCATTGAATGAGGGGGGCATGTCTTTCTGAGTCTGTGGGTCCAGAGGAAGAGGACTGT
>NW_024830227.1:0-727 GCF_019175285.1 Sceloporus undulatus
CAGTGCTGGCATTTGTGTGGCTTCTCTCCTGTGTGGACTCTCTGATGTGTCACTAGGTTTGACTTTGAAGAAAAACATTTCCCACAATGCTGGCATTTGTATGGCTTCTCTCCTGTGTGGACTCTCTGATGTTTTACTAGGTCTGACTTCGAAGTAACACATTTCCCACAATGCTGGCATTTGTACGGCTTCTCTCCTGTGTGGACTCTCTGATGTGTCACTAGGTATGACTTCAAAGAAAAACAGTTCCGACAATGCTGGCACTTGTATGGCTTCTCTCCTGTGTGGACTCTCTCATGTCTCATTAAGTCTCCCTTCAAAGAAAAACATTTTCCACAATGCTGGCACTTGTATGGCTTCACTCTTGTGTGAACTCTCTGATGTATCACTAGGTTTGACTTCAAAGAAAAACATTTCCCACAATGCTGGCATTTGTGTGGCTTCTCTCCGGTGTGGACTCTCCGATGTGTCACTAGGTATGACTTCCAAGAAAAACATTTTCCACAATGCTGGCATTTGTATGGCTTCTCTCCGGTGTGGACTCTCTTATGTGTCACTAGGTATGACTTCCAAGAAAAACATTTTCCACAATGCTGGCATTTGTGTGGCTTCTCTCCGGTGTGGACTCTCTTATGTGTCACTAGGTATGACTTCCAAGAAAAACATTTTCCACAATGCTGGCATTTGTATGGCTTCTCTCCGGTGTGGACTCTCTGATGCATGACAA
>NW_024830227.1:827-1412 GCF_019175285.1 Sceloporus undulatus
TCTTTCTTGTGTGGACTCTCTCATGACTGACAAGTTCTTCTGTAAAGAAGGACAATGACAGACAAGACTGAATCTCAGCATTAAGAGAGGAAGGTGTTACCCCAAGATTTAGCCCCACATTCACCCCTCCCTATGTGAGATTAAATTAATTTGGGTGCGTTACACACACACCGAAATTACGCGCTCCACACGTACTAGGGTTAGAAAGGGGTGTCTATTGTAGATGCCCTTGAATGTTAGTATGCACAAAGCGCGTACAAAATGGCGACACCCTTCCACACAGGCACCGCCATTTTGACGTCGTGGGCGCGTAGCATCCGAATGTCACGCAGCGGAAGTGACGCTGTGAGTGTGTGACTAGCATCTCGCGGCACCACTTCCAGGGTGCAGAAAGAAGCGCCATTTTTGAGCTTTTTTGCTGCGTCCAGGAACTGCACGGTTTGGCGGTTCCTGACTGCAGCAACAGGTGGCGCCGGCAAACCACTGCTTTCAGGTGATCCTTAACGCGCCATAGTTGGTGTAAGTGTCCCGAGCATAACCCTGTTCTGGATGCCCCAAATCCATATAATGATTGTATCCTCACTC
>NW_024830228.1:0-1412 GCF_019175285.1 Sceloporus undulatus
TTTAAAAAGGACATCTCCTCTCCTAAAACGATTCAACAGGCAAAAATCTGGTAAAAACGTCCTGCACTCTCTAGGGGGGATTTGGAGGCATTTTGGACAAAAACCAGGGGGTTGGAGGGGAAGAATATGAACTTTGTGATCCCTGGGGGCCACAAGAATAGCCTTCAGGTTGCATGCAGCCCAAATGCCACACTTTGTCCGCTTCTAGATTAAAGGGATTCCGATCCAAATCCTCCTAGGCGTTGGTCCCATTGAATTCAGTGACCCTGAATCTCTGAGGCAATGTGCACAAGATTAACTGTAAGATCCAAATTAGTTCTGAAGGGATACTGGCGGGCGTTATTCGCTGGAGAACGAGGGGATGGCAAGTCTGCACAGTGCTGGGTGTGTTTGGCAGGAGAGCAATACAAACACTGGCATCCTCAGAGCCACAGACGAATGAATCTAATGGGAACGAATCAAAGACGTTTCCCTCTCTCACCACAGGAGGGAAGCATCTGGAGCTGGAGGAGGACAGGGAGGTTGTGGGAGACAGTGACATCTCTGTCCGGGGTGTCACTTGGTGCATGGAGGCTGGGCTTCTATGCTGGGGCTTATGGGGCAGGACCAAAAGGACACTCCCCTAAACCTCATAGCCACAATGTGTAGAATGGTGCTGCAGCATTCAGTTGGGCAGGGCGCATGGCTCTCTCAGCAGCCCTCCTGCCTTGTGAGTCCCATGTGGCCATTGTTGTATGTTACCCGGAAGGCAGCCACCTCCCCCCTGGCCTTTCAAGCCCTGCGTGACAATGGCTACACAGGACCCAAAAGACAGCCGCTTGCTACTCCTGGGGTATACTATCCCACCAAGTGACACTCCCCTCTCTGGGGTGTCACCCTGTGCAGTCCACACCATCACACCCCCTTATGATGCCACTAGTGGGAGGTGCCATTGATCCACCACCTCCCTCCATCCTTCAGTCGGAGGCAGATAATATAATATGATAATAATACTTAATTATTTATATGCCGCTCTTCAGCCAAAAGGCTATCAGAGCAGCTTACAAATTGTTAATTAGACATTAGATGCTTCCTTGAGCCCTTTATTTGCCTCCCCTGTGTTGAAACATTTTGGCACCCTCTTCCCTCCCTCTTGGCTATTCAGAACAAGTGGGACTTTAGACAGCATAGCATTCCTTGCATGCCAAACTCCGCTGGCTTTCCTCACTTGAAACCTCCCATTTGTTCCTAGCTTGGAATTACAGTCCGCTCTTCATACCTATATATTATTTGTATATATATTTTTAAAAAACACAAATCTAAATAATGTCTCCTGGAAGACAACGTTTGACAATACGAAAAATAGATCACACAACCATTAATCATCAAATCCCTATCATGGGGAATCGTATGGTAAAAAGAAAACCAAATCA
>NW_024830229.1:0-1412 GCF_019175285.1 Sceloporus undulatus
CAGCGCGGTGCACAACCAGGTGGTGAGTTCAAGCCAGAGGTGAAGAGCTACAACTCCCATCATCCCTGACAAAAATTGCAAAATCAATGCTTGCTATTTGGAATATATATATATATATATATATATATATATATATATATATATTCAGGCTGTGATGCTTGAATCCATGGAAAAAGAATCCATGGATACAGAGGATTGACTGTCTAGTTACAAAAATAATGGCTACTGGCCTTAGTGGCTCACCATCAAAACTGTTGGTATATATACTGGATAGGACAATGTGGAAAAATCAGGTTTGAGAGGCCATTGAGGTGGGGTTGTGCTCACAGAAAGGTCACCCCAAGGTCTTTGACCTCCATCACCAGTCTTGATGTGCAGATTAAGCTCTTTAGGTGATCAGTCACAATGCTGCCTGCAGCAGGGAGCATCTGAAGTTCTTGCCAAAGTTCCTAAAAGCCTCAGGGGTGGGGCAGATGTCAGAGGAAGACACAGTTGGCTCTATTTAAGGGCAAAGGATCAAAGCAGAAGTGAGGAGAACATAGTGTTCAGTGGAGAAGATAGCACAGTGAGCAAGAGAAGGAAAAAACTACTCAGAAAGCAGGATACCAGCTGTTCCTGAGAAGCAAAGTAGCACAGAAGAACCCTGGATCTTTCCCAATGCTGGATGGCTGCTGGAATTCCAGCCAACAGTTTCCCTTGTATCTGCTTCCCTACACTCCTAGAGATTCCAGGCAGAAAGGGCCTACAACACCTACAGGAAGGAGGGAGGGAGACATTTAAGTCTTGCTGAATGTAGAACTTCACTTCTGCAAAGACCACTTGTGAAGGTCATATTCTGGCAACGATTATCATCCCTGGAAATACTGGCCTGCCAACACCTATCACCAGCTGATATTCTGTTTTGTCAAGATTTACTGCCTGGGTAAGTCTGGGCCTGCCAATACGTACCACCAATTGGGTTGTGGAAGTCATGATAAAAAGATCCCCACTACAGTGTGAAAATGTCATTTAAACCATGCAGGTGGGTGGGTTCAACACGATCCTTCCTATAGAACCATTGACCCATCCTATCCCTATTTAGAGAACATTCTGTTGTTTTTCTTTGGGTCATAAAAGTAAGCAATTAGGTGACAGATACAATGGTTGTAGATCATTTGTCAGAAAGCACTGATTCAGTAAGCACAAAAAGGGAAGTTCCAAATATGGCAATTGAATTGCATTGGACACATCAGCCAGACTAGAATTTAAAGAAACAAAGTAAAAGATCAGAGCCCAAGTAATTACCAAAGAAGGAGAATGGTTGGCTTCTTTAAGAAATCCATGGATTTAAGAAAAATGTATGACTGCAGCCAAGATATTGTTGATATTTTGGCATAGTAATGGCAGTGATCCTAGCTTAGTGGTAGAATGCT
>NW_024830230.1:0-1412 GCF_019175285.1 Sceloporus undulatus
TAAACTGCAACATTTTAGAATAAAAACTCAAGAATGGTTTCCACCAAGGGCTAAGCTCATACCTTTCCAAACAATCAATGGATTTCCTAATTTTGTGACAAATGCCTATTTATTCAATGATCAGAATTTTGGATTAGAACAAAATATGCTGATCAGTATAAATGGCCCTTAAATCCACAGCCCATATCCACTATCCATTCAGCATATAGATAGTAAATGTGAACCACTACAGAATCTTTAATGCAATCCAGGTCCATTACAGTAAATAGTACTTTTGCCAACAAGTAAAGCATAGCTTTTATCCAATGGAACCTGATCAGTGATTTCCAAATACCTGAAAGGGTATTTGGAAACATGACCTAGCTTTGAAGTATTTAGATTTTGATAAGCAGTCAGTACATATGCTTAATGTATGCTTGGATTCCATGTATGTCTTGTGAGATGCAAACATGACTTTGATCTATGGCACTTAACTGCCAAATAAGAACATACAAGACTTCAATCTTATTCATCAATGAACACTATTGATGTTCACTATCTTATTCATCAGTGAACACTATTGAGATGAATAGCAGTTACACAAGATTTTTTTTAATGATACTTGTTCAGGAAGTTTACTCATTCCATTCCCTCTTTGGTGTCTTAATGTCTGAGTGCTGCCTGACACTTGTTCTATAGCTGATAGTGGATATCCAGGCCTTATTTTATTCAGATCAGGAAATGAGACCTTTTTCTGTATTACAGTTTATACAGATTAAAATGCCAACTTCCAAACCAGAGTCTTTTTGGGAGTGGTCCCTGTTGTGAAATTCTCTTCTACATAAGACATGTTTGACTACATTGATTTTAACATTTCACTTGAAAGTTAAGGCCTTTTTATTCCTTTTACACATTTGAGAATTGGAGGTGAGTGTGGTGGTAATCAGTAGGGATGTAAAGAATATTCTCCAAAATTAGAAAATTAGTAGAAATATGTCTAATTCGAAAATTTCAAAAGCATTTTGTAGAGAAGAAATTCTGATCACTTCTTGATCATGAGTAAGAATTTTGATTTTTAATCATTTCCAAATGAAGAGAAAAGAAGAAACGTTCAGCTGACAAATTCGACCTACAGGATTTGAGTATTTTGCGTTAAAAAAAGCTACCATTCATCCTGTGTTTTACCAGAGGCTATTTCCTTTGTTAGGGTGATTCCCCCCCATCTTTGCTCACTCACAGCTTTACTTTGAAAAACAAAAGCGAACAAAAGGGGAGGCATTTTGTGTGTTGGTGGTAGATAAGACATTCTGCCCTTTATGCCATGCTCTTTTTGGATGCATCACACACTCTTATTCATGGATATTTTGAGCTCTCCTTGCCAAATATATATATATATATATATATATATATATATATATATATATATATAATAA
>NW_024830231.1:0-1412 GCF_019175285.1 Sceloporus undulatus
CGTCCCGGGCGGCCCTTGACCAAGGAGCCCATAAAAAGGCTTCCTCGACATCGTCCAGCTCTAAGAGGGCCAAGACCAAGTCCGGATCGTCGGACCATTCAAAGCCGACCAGGTTGGATGACCCCGCACCGAGGAGCACCACCTCCGAACCGGAGCCCTCGGGCTCGAGGGACTCCGCCGCCCGAAGCAAGGACCGGGCTGGGCGCACGGCTGCTGTTTCGGAGTCACCGATCCTCTTCTTTCCTCCGGATGCGCCCATCCAAGCTCCCATTCGGGGTCTCCCTCCAAGAAGCGCTCAAATGAGGCTGCTGGTTCCCGAAAGTCCCGTCGAGATCGCCCTCGCCCTGACTCTCCGGTGCCGACAGATCCTCTGGCTACACCATTGGTGGAGGACCATCTACCTGTGAGGGACCGTAACCATTCCCCTGTGGGGGCCCGCGACAGGGATGCCATCATCCAAGCTTTGCCGGCCCCAGCACAGTCGGCTTCGACAACGCTTCCCTTTCTCCTCTCAGACAATGAGGACCACGCTAACCTCCCACCGAGATCCCCTTCGCCAGCTTCACCGGTTTCGCGATCTCCGGCTCGGGCCATTGACGATCCTCAATACTTTTACGACTCAGAGACTGATCAATTTTTTCTACCAGTCCCTAGGGAAGTGGCTCTGGCCAAGCCCGTCCAGGCTCGGGACCGTCCCCATGACCGTGACCAGCCTCGTGGTCAAGAGAGACACCGTCACGAGGACCACACCGACCGACCAGGTCCGTCGACTGCATCTGCATTGCTGCCTACAGACCGGCCTACGGAACGCCCCAGGCCTACTGCTACCGTTGACCTGATTGCTTCGGACTCTGAACCTGAGCCCGTCGGCTCCGAGGACTCTTGGGGTGTGGAGGACTTGGCTCAGGATTCTCCTCAGTTCCTTCACCATCCAGAAGCAGGCTCCCCTACGGATGATGTGAGGTCGTTTGTTGAGCACGTTATCTAGATGTCCAGAGCTCTGGACATTGAACTTTCATACTCCGAGGAAGAGGCCAAGGACCCCGTCGAGCGCAGGGTTCGCGGCCGGGTCCATTCAACACCATCGGTTCCATTCCTGCCGTCCCTATAGACTCTAGTCAAACGCTCCTGGGACTGCCCTTCTTCACTCCTCGGCCCGCCGCGCAAGATTGAGTCCCTCTATAGGGTTTCGGCCCCGGCCTCACCATGGCTCACCTCTCACCCTCGCCAGAATTCGGCAATTGTTGAAGGCGCCCAGCAGACCTCAACTCAGCGTCAGGCGGCGGTGCCATTGGACAAGGAGGCCAAAAAGATTGATGCCTTAGCCAGAAAGGCATATGCAGCAGCTGCTCTGGCAGTGAAGGCGACCAATTACACTGCATGTATGGGTGCCTATATCCAAACCCTGATGG
>NW_024830232.1:0-295 GCF_019175285.1 Sceloporus undulatus
CTTTTTGAAGATGGGGACAACGTTTGCCCTCCGCCAGTCTGCTGGGATCTCTCCTGTTTTCCAGGAGTTATCAAAGATTATTGCCAATGGCTCCGATATTACATTTGCCAGTTCTTTTAATACCCTTGGATGGAGTTCATCTGGTCCCGGAGACTTAAATTCATTTATTATTATTATTATTAACCTTTATTTATAAAGCGCTGTAAGTTTACACATTTAGATTAATAAGGTATTCTTCTACTATCTCTTTACTTATTCTGAGCTGAAATTCCTCTATTCTGTCCTCTGCTCCATT
>NW_024830232.1:395-1412 GCF_019175285.1 Sceloporus undulatus
CCAGTTCTTTTAATACCCTTGGATGGAGTTCATCTGGTCCCGGAGACTTAAATTCATTTAGATTAATAAGGTATTCTTCTACTATCTCTTTACTTATTCTGAGCTGAAATTCCTCTATTCTGGCCTCTGCTCCATTATCCTCAGGTTGAGCACCCTTTGCCTTTTCTGAGAAGACTGAGACTTATTGCATCCCACTTTATGAAATCAGCAGGGGCCCTTCTCCAAGTCCTAGCTTTTGGACCACCAAAGCAAGGACTTGGGGGATTCCTGTTTGACTCCTTGGCCATTGGCTTCTGGGGTCCCTGAGGGTTTAGCCCTGTCCCTATGCTTTTTAACATCTTCATGAAACCACAGGGAGAGGTTGTCAAGAGTTTTGGAGTAAAGTGCCACCTCTACATTGATGAGACCCAGCTCTTTCACTCCTTTCCATCTAATTCCAAGGAAGCTGTTCCTGTCCTGTACCAGTTTATGGCTGCTGTAATGGACTGGATGAGAGCAAAGAAACAGAAGTTTAATCTAGACAAGAGAGCGGGGCTCCTGTCATCCGAAAGACAGATCCAGGAAAAGAGATTCAGCCTGTGTTAGATGGGGATGCACTCCCCCTGAAAACTCAGGTTCAAAGTTTGGGGGTACTTCTGGATTCAGCACTCAGCCTGGAAGCCCAGATTTCAATGGTGACCAAGGGGGTGTTCCCACTTGCGATTTAAAATGAATTTAAATACAGCGTCTCATTTTAAAGCGATTCAAAATAAAGCGAGTGTTATCCCGCTTTTCAATTCGCTTTATTTGTATCGTTCCCATTTACGTAACATTTTATTTTAATTCTCTGTAATTGACCCGGTTTCGTTCCCATTCAAGAATGAATCGGTGTATATTTACACTGGTTTGGTTACTTTTTTGTTCACATTCACTTGTTTCGGCTGTCAATCAAAGTGACGTCATCACGACGTCACATTAATTCGGAGTAACATACACCGATGTCGCCTGTACCTGCGTTCCCACTACCTGGCTGTTTTT
>NW_024830233.1:0-1412 GCF_019175285.1 Sceloporus undulatus
AAAAACCATATAGGAGGGGGGCAATGAAGATATTAGTCATAGGCCTACATTTTGCTGTTTTTGATTTTTGTTCAGATGGTATGGAGGGGTATTTCTTGCAGGCTGACCTAGGAGATTTTCAGACAGGGAAAAACCCAGGAGTAAAAACATAATCCCAGCATAATCACCTGATCGCACTGGAGATTTACAGATGACTTCACACCCATCCAAGACTTCTCTCATGAAGAACCCGAATGCTCCTGCAACAAACCATTAATGCGAAGCCCCGTGAATGGCTTCTCAGTAGCACAAATGAAGCGCAATTGTGAGACTGCAAAAGTTAATTGCGCTTCATCCACGCAATTGTGGAAGCAACCAGAGACATTTATTCAGACTGCATTTCAGTGGAGGCAATCCGTTGTCATTGCCAGAATCAGTTTAACAGGGGATTTCTGTCTTGTGTTGTGGTATGGGCACAATTTTCGTTACACTGGATTAAAAGAATGTGGAAAAGTAATACATTTTATTGTATTTCATTCCGTGCGGGATGGAAACATGATTTGCAGACATGCGCTTTCCCCATACTTTTCTGTCCTGTCATTTTCTGTTACTTCTAAAAGGCAAGCAAATTCCCTACTTAGGGAAGCAAGATGTCTGAAACCCTGTGCAGAATGCGTATATTCACATAGTTGTGCATCATGGGAAATGATGGTGATATGCCCGTCTCCAGATCAGGAGTCAGTCCTTTAAAGGGTTATAATAAAAATAATCCTGGTAGAATGTATACTGAAATATATATGTGTGTTTGTATGTGTACTCTCTCTCTCTCTTCCTAGTGTGTGTGTGTGTGTGTGATACAATGAAAATAATCCTAGTAAAATGTGAGTCTTTCCTGTTCACATGCATGCACCTGAGTAAATTGTGTGGGGGGGGGGGGTGGGGGGGAGGCTGCCAAAAAACCCACTAAACCTGGGATAATTTTGTTTTCCCCCTTGAGTTTTCCTAAAAGATTTGCTTTGTGTGAATAACTAGACCTGGGATAAACCAGAGGATAAAACTCTGCATGCCTTGAACCACATCCAGATCTGACATCTCAAGGAACTGGCACACTAGCTGTGTTAATGCACTCCTGGCCACGGATGAAACCTGGGCATCCAGGAGAATACCCAAGCACTGAGCCTGAGATTGCAGGGGGAGTGCAACCCCATTCAGCATAGGCAGAATCCCTGTTTCCTGATCTGCGTTTTAGCTGACCAGGAGCATCTCTGTCTTATCTGGATTAAGTTTTAATTTGTTTGCTTTCATCCAGCCTGTTACTGACAACAGACATTGGTTCAGTACCGAAGAGATTACCACACAAGGTGCCAATGATGGAATTACAACCTAGGATTCCTTTTCTTTTAGCACGATGTCGTCATTCATCCATTGCTGAT
>NW_024830234.1:0-1412 GCF_019175285.1 Sceloporus undulatus
CCAAATTGACCTGAAGCAGCTTTATTTTGGCCTGTCTGTTTGGGCCCTTTATTCTCTCATCAGTCCTCAGCTCCATTCCCAGCCATAAGAAGAACAGAGGCAAACACACACAAACACACACCAAACAGACAGATAGAGCTATATGTCCAAAACAGAGCCTTCCTTCCTTCCCTTTCCCTCCTGAGTCAAACTCCTCCTTGGGCTCCATTCTGGCATCCTCCAAGCCTCCTCAAAGGAAGGAAGGAAAAAAGAGAGGATGGAAGGAATGAAGGGTGCACTCCTTCCCTTTCTGCAAAGGCTGCCTACGGAATAAGCCACAGCAGCAGCAGCAAGGCCATGGCGATCCCTGCGCATGCTCAGGAGGGGCCTTTGCGGCATTTGCACATGCTCAGTCTCAGGCCCTAGAGCCATTGCTGCTCTCACAGTCTGTTCAGAGGGAGGAAGAGGTGGAAGTGGGGGAGAGAAATGTATGAGAAAAAGGGGGCAGAGGGCACTTGAGGAGAGGCATGGCCATGGGGGGAGGGGGCAGGGTCCTTAAGATGTAAAAAGGGCTTTGAGGAGCCCCTCCCTCCTGGAAAGTGGGGCAGAGGAGAGACCCTCCCTCCCTTCCTCCTCATTTGGGGGGAGATAAGGGCTCGCAAGCCCCCTTCTTTGGTCTTCCAATGGGGGCACCCTCTTCATCTCTGGGAAGAGGGGAGGCTCCCAGTCAAAATAAAAAGCATCAGCATAGGCTTCAATAGTATTGGAAACAACAGCTTTCTGGGGGGAAGGGGTTTTCCCTGGGGGAAGGGGGCTCTTTCTGTGGGGGAGGGAAGAGCCCAGATTTAGGCCAAAAGGAAGAGAAGGCAGACGGAGGGAGCTCAAAGCCCCTTCTGAGGAGAGGGATACCCCTCTGGCAACTAGGCTTAGAGGCCCACAGGATCTGATTTAGCCCTCCCTCCCCCACATCCTTTCCTTACCCTTCACAACAACCCTGCAAAGCTCAGTGATCCTCCTCTGGGAACATGCAGAAAGGACAGGGAAGCCATTGTTAGTTCTTTGCCTGAAAGTCCTCTTCCTTGAAGGAATGGAGGTTAAAGGGAGGAAAGAAGGAAAGTGCCAAGGGAAGAGATGGCATAAAGGGGGCTGCTGAAAGACAGGGGGCATTTGGATAGGACTCCCTCAGCAGCCATTTTGGGAAAGAGGGCTCTGCCTCCGGACAGAGAGACGGAGAATGTGCTCATTTGGGGAAATGTTAGGGTCCCTCTATTGGGCCACATTCTCCTCTGCCCTGGAGCCTTCTTTTGAAGCCCCATAGACAGGGAAGATCTAGACCATGCCCTCCCCAGGAAAGGAAGCCCCCTCCCTTTGCAGGCCCCATAGACGCAGGGAAGATAAGAAGATGATAAAGAGGGGAAATCCCCTGGAGTGGA
>NW_024830235.1:0-1412 GCF_019175285.1 Sceloporus undulatus
TCACACTGGCTCTCAGGTCCTTCTTGGCTTTGAATTCTGGTCCCATTAAAGCCAATGTATAGCACAGTCTGAAGGCGACACTCCCAGAGCTCAATAATAACACAGCCAGAACAGAAGAAAATCTCCAGATATAAGTATTGGCAATGCACTAACCACTTTCCACACTTAAAAATAACTCACAGACACAGTTGATTTCCTCCAAGTCCTTGGAGGTTCTTTAGCTTGAGTTTCAAGAGAAAACAAATATGTACCAGCTCTCCTCTCCGACTCCATCAACTTCGCAATCACTTGTACACACAACTCCAACCCACATAAATCTGCATGTGAGCTGTATACTGTATTATTTGTAAGTCATCTCCTGGTGCCACACAGCATGAGGCATCCTCTGCAGTTAGCTTGCATCATGCCATGTGCTCTAACTCTCCACTCTATGGTAGTCTCACAGGAAATGATGCCACTTTTCAATCAAAGTATTTTTACATATATTTATTGGAATATTTTTCAACTGATTTCCTTATGGCAGTTCACCTACAACAGGGGTAGGCAACCTTTTTGAGCCGGGGGCCGGCTTGCTGTCCCTCAGACAACTGGGGGGGCCGAAGCCGGGGGGGTGGAGCTTCCACCTCCGGGGGAGGGGCCTCGTGCTGGGGGTGGAGCCTCCACCCTCCGGGGGCGGAGCTTCTACCCTGGGGGCGGAGCTTCCGCCCCAGGGCGGAGTTCCCACCACCGGGGGCAGAGCTTCCACCCCCAGGGGCCAGGCCACTTCCTCTTTGCCGGCCCCTGACGGGGCCCCAGCCCCTGTCAGAGGCCGGGAAAGAGACGGCGGGGACCGCCAGCGCTGGAGAGCTCCCTGTCTTTGCCAGCCCCTGACGCCAGAGGCCCACTGCCACTGCAGGAGCCCTCCAGGAGGGCCCCAGCGATGGCAACAGTCCTCCCAGGGGCCCGTTGCCGCTGCCGGAGCTCTCCTGCAGGACCCCAGCAAAGGCAACGGGCCTCTGGGTGGCCCGCTGCAGTCGCAGGAGCCCTCCTGGAGGGCCCCAGCGACGGCAACTGGCCTTCCAGGGGCCCGCTGCTGCTGTCGGAGCCCTCCTGGAGGGCCCCAGTGACAGCAACTGGCCTCCCAGGGGCCAGCTGCCGCCATTGGAGCCCTCCTGGAGGACCTCAGCAAAGGCAATAGGCAAAAAATGGCGGTGAAATCTCACACGACCTTAGGGAAGGTCACGCGAGATTTCGCCGCCATTTTCCCCAAAAATGGCGGCACCCATAGCGGGCAAAAGCCGCAACCAGTGGTGGTGGCAGGGGGAGCCAGGGGCCGGCTTAAAGGCCTCCGCGGGCCGCATTCAGCCCGCTGGCCGGAGGTTGCCGACCCCTGACCTACAATCTCTTCTTTGCTAGCTCCTAGGAGTAAGGAT
>NW_024830236.1:0-1412 GCF_019175285.1 Sceloporus undulatus
ACCATCAAGCCCTATGAGGAGCGGCTTAGAGAGCTGGGTATGTTTACCCTGGAGAAAAGAAAATTAACAGGAGATATGATATCCATGTTTAAATATTGGAAAGGGTCGTATTGAGGATGGAGCAAGCTTACTTTCTGCTGCTACAGAGAAAAAGAGACACCACAATGGATGCAAGTCACAGAGAAAGAGGTTCCACCGAAACATTAGGAGGAACTTTGGGACATTAACAGTGGAATATACTTCCTTAGAGTTTGGTGGAGTCCTCTTCTTTGGAAGTCTTTAAACAGAGGCTGGATGGTGCTTGGAATGTGTATTCCTGCATGGCAGAAGAGGGTTGAACTGGATGGCCCTTGTGGTCTATTCCAACTCTATGATTCTATAATGCTAGTGGATTCCGGTTCCTTACCCACAGAAGCCACGTTCTCATAATTCTCCATCATTATATGATTGTACATAAGTCTCTGCTTCTTCGTCAACAGTTTCCATTCGTCCTCGGTGAAATATAACGCCACATCTGCAAAGGTCACCTGCAACATAAAATAGCCCTCATCCACAGTGTGACTAAGCAAAAGGGGAGGAAAGCACATGGTGCATCCAAATATTATTTGATCACTTTAAAATTCAGTCCAGTAAATAAACTTTAAATGCTCTCAGCCGGAAAAAAGCTTCCCTCCTGGGAAGGGCCATATCCTGTCTCCTTCTTTCCTCTCCTCTCCCCACATTTGAGTTGATGGGGTACAGACTCCATTGCACTCAGGAACTGTAGTGAGCTGAGAAGGGGGAAAATGGGAGGAGGAGAGAGAAACCAGGACATTTTAAAAGCGCCTGAAATAATGGGGTGACAGAGGATTAACAGGACTGTCTCTGCCAAACTCAGACAGTATTTTATTTGCTTCCTTTCATAAATTGGCCCAGCAATGACACAGATGAAGCTATTAGGATAATGACTCACCAAAGAGCTGTTGTACCTCGGCTTCCTATTTCTGTTGGAACCCAACTCCCTCCACCTGGCCTCTGTGTTGGCCATCAGGTGGGCAGGGGTCCTGGTGGTCCTTGCACTTGGGTCACTTCCATGCTGGTGGGCTCTGCAGGTGTGATATGGCTCCTATGGGCCAATGCAGAGGTGGGCATCCCCTTCCTACCTCTGCACTAACAATAAACCCTGCAGCACTCAAAGACACAGATAACAGCATCCTGCTGGTGACATATGCAGGTGACATATGCCTCCTATGGGCCAATGCAGAGGTGGGCATCCCCTTCCTACCTCTGCACCAAGCAAAGCCCCTTGGACCTAGCATAGACTCACTGCAGCTCCCCTACACAACAGATACTCCATGCCTTCTTAGAGTGGTGGGGGATTAGGGGATGGGGAATTGGAGAGGGCCCTGGTTATGTCCCTGTAGCTAGATGTG
>NW_024830237.1:0-1412 GCF_019175285.1 Sceloporus undulatus
CTTATATTTACAACTGTGTAGCAGATTTAAAAAAGACTTGGATAAGAAAGGGATTATGATGATGAAGAATGAATTGGATGTTATTATAGAAGATAAAAAGAGGAAACACTTGTCAATGTATTATAAGCGGTTTAATGAAAGATACTTAGAGAATGAGACTATAAAACATACAATGGTTAGGTGGGCTCAAGATATTGGGAGTCCGATTCAATTGGAAGACTGGGAAAATTCGTGGAAAGTAACTAAAAAATTTACCGCCTGTCAAAATTATAGAGAAAATTATATACAGATGTTTTTTAGATGGTATATGACCCCTATAAAGATAAATAAGATTTACAAAACGGGCTGTACCAAATGTTGGAAATGTGGCATTAAGGAAGGAACCTTTTTCCATATATGGTGGACGTGTCTAACATCAAGAGAATATTGGGAAAATATTCATATGAAGATAGTGGAGATAACAAGTATTGATATTCCGCTTGATCCGTTATTATTTTTGTTAAATATGGCGAACAAACTAGATAAAATTTCAGAAAGAAAATATTATAAGATAATTTTATATATGATTACTTTAGCCAGAATATTGTTCACACAATGTTGGAAAAAACCGCATTGTCCTAATATAGATGTATGGCTAGCTAAATTGAAAGATGTAAGAAATCTTGATTTACTCACTGCCTCTCTGCAAGATAAAAATGTAGAAGAAACGGAAGATGTATGGTATTGTGTAGATATGTATTTGAATATATGTATATAATAGGTACTTGCCAGCAGATTTTAAATGTTTTTTCTTTGTTTCTTCCTCTATCTTTGTTCTTTTCTATAATGGTCAAGCGAATGTATATTTTTAGTATTTTTATTAATGTATTAAGGTGAACCATACGTGGGAACTTATGTAATCTGGCATTGGGAAGGAGTCTTGGAAGAAAATGAACAGAAGAATGTACATTTAGTATAAGATTATATAGTCTAATTTATCCTGTAATTAGATGTGCGCGTTCTTTTCTGTGTAAACATGTTCGTTTGTTATTTTACTTAATGATTATTCATATTTAAATAAAGGTTTATTAAAACTCAAAAAAAAATAATAACTGTTTTTAAAAAGTAACTCATTGTTCCAGATCTTCCCAAAAGATCTGAGTAAAAGGTCACTCATTGCTCCAGATCTTCCCTTTGAATGTATGGAGAGCCTTGATGGACCTAAAGAAAGAGTGGGCAAAGTGTGGGAGAGGCCCCCTAAGCGGTCTTTTTAAATGCCCTAAATGATTTCTAGGTTCATGTCTTCACATGGACTCCTCTTGGTGGTGAGTCTGGATGACTCAGGGCCCAATTCTTGAGTCTGGTGTGAACAGATAATGTCAGGCATGTTCAGCTCCAAACATGGGGTATACCGCCCCTTATAACCATTTTTA
>NW_024830238.1:0-1412 GCF_019175285.1 Sceloporus undulatus
TGCACCAGTCCCAAATGCGAAGAGTAATCTCGAGCAGAGTCTTGGATGTGGTGTCTCCCTGTTTGTTGATGTAAAACATCACAGTAGTGTTGTCCGTCCTCAGGAGGACCACCTTGCCTGCGACAGCGAATTCGAATGCCCTCAAAGCCTTCTCGACTGCGAGCATCTCCAAAGCATTGATGTGGAGATGCTTGTCCTGGGCCGACCACTTGTCCTTGACAACCAAATCGAGCAGGTGGGTGCCCCAGCCCTCCAGGGAAGCATCGGTTGTCAAAGTCAATTGAGGCTGAGGTTGATGGAAGGGCATCCCGATGCAGACGTTGCGGCCGTCCAGCCACCATCTCAGTGAAGCGGCCACCGGTCTCGGTACCATGAGCCACTTGGACGGAGGGTCCTCCATCGGAGACTGAGAGGAACCAGGACTGCAGTGGTCAGAGGCGAAGCCTTGCCCACGATGTCACGAACGTCGCTGACGCCATGTGGCCCAGAGCCACTTGGACGTCTCTGGCCCTCACCCTTCTGTGAGAGATGCAAGGCCTCAGCGATGCCACCAACGCCTGGAAACGGTCCGGAGGGAGAAAGGCGGAGCATCTTTCGGAGTCGAGGATGGCTCCGATGAACTTGGCCTGTCTGGTTGGAGTGAAGTGGGACTTCTCTTAGTTGACGACCAGTCTGAGGGAGTCCAAAAGGTGCAAGGCGAATGAGACTGCCTCTCAGAGCTCGTGCTGTGAGTGGGCGGCAAACAGCCAGTCGTCCAGGTACGGGAAGACTCTGTAGCCCTTCTGATGAAGGTATGCCACCACCGGTGCCATGCACTTCGTGAAGACCCTCGGAGCCGTGGCAAGGCCAAAGGGGAGCACGTTGTAGTGGTATGCGGTGGAGCCGACGGCGAAGGTGAGGAATCTCCGGTGGGACTCCCGAATTCCGATGTGGAAGTAGGCATCCTTCAAGTGTACCGTCGCGAACCACAGGCCCTGGTGGAGAAGCGGCAGAATAGAAGCCAAGGTTACCATCCGGAACCGGCGGTATTCAAGGAAAAAGTTTAGCTCCCTCAAGTCCAAGATGGGTCTGATGCCCCCATCCGCCTTCGGTACCGTGAAGTACCTGGAGAAAAAGGCCCTGGAGTATTGCTCAGGTGGTAAAGGGCAGATTGCCCCCTTGTCCAGCAAAGTGTGCACTTCGTCGAGAAGGGTGTCCGAGGGGTGAGTGGACATGAAGGCTCCGGTGGGGGGAGCTCTTGGAACTCGAGGGCATAACCCCTATGGACGATGTTGAGGACCCACGAGTCCGTAGTAATGGAGGCCCAGGTGGTGACAAAGGGCCTTAAAATGTCCAAAAAGAAAAAAGAAGGAGAGACGAAGCACACTGCAACCCTTCAGGCTCTCTTCTTCCCCTGGTCGGTGTCCTGCCGG
>NW_024830239.1:0-1412 GCF_019175285.1 Sceloporus undulatus
GGCTTTGGTGCGACTTCTGGACTCTTAGGACACATGCATCATTGAAAAACCATACCTCCACTGTGACTCGAAGCAGCTTTATTTTGGCTGTCTGTAACAGGCCAATATGTCATGAATCCCTTTATTTGTGAATTTATGCACAAGGATTGCTAGGGCCAGGCTGCTGCTGCTGCTTCTTATTCTGCTGGCGGACTTTGAGGGAAAGGAAGGTATGCACCGGGAGTTCAGGGGCCTCCCCTTCCTTCCCTCCTTTCTTCCTTTGAGGAGACCACAATGGAGCCCAAGGTGCAGAGCTGGATTCAGGAAGGAAAGGCAGGAAAGAAAGACTCTAGTTTGGAAATAAAGCTCTGTCTGTGTATCCTGTATCTTTGTGTGTGTGTGTGTGTGTTTGCCTCTGCTGTTCTTATGGCTGGGAATGGAGCTGAGGACTGAGGAGAGAAGAAAGTTTCAGTTTGGGCAAATTCAGAACTTCTGTGCATCAAAGAGTCCAGTGTGTTGAAAGAGCAAAGAACTTTATTGAGAACACATTGAAATTCAGTGTTTAAGCCAGAACTGCCCACTCCAGTCCAAACAATATATTAAAACCCCAAAACCTAAAATATGACCCTCTTCCAAATGTAGCCCCCACGTCAATTCCCATAGTCTATGCCCCACAGGTAACAAGGCCCCTTACCAATTCCCACAAATTAGCCCTTTCTCTTAATACCAACCTCCAACTTTCTTCACCCAACATCCCATACACTGCAAAAGCTATCATTTCCATGACTCATAAAGCCAGATATAACAAATCCCAGCCCCCCCATACCAACTACCTAAACTATGCCATGACCCACAATTTACAACCCAAAGTTATTATCTACATATACTATTGGCAATGAAAATCTAAACTTAACAAATTACAACCTTAAAACATAAACAGACATATAGATCGACAAACCTTACAAGCAAAATCACAAAGGCCTTTTCTTAGCACCACTGGATTGAAAATACATTTTTTGTATTTGTTATTGACAAAAATAATATTAGTTCACAACTGGGATTTGTGTGGCTTCTCTCCTGTGTGGCCTCTCTGATGTTTCGCTAGGATTGACTTCCGAGAAAAACATTTGCCACAATGCTGGCAATTGTATGGCTTCTCTCCTGTGTGGACTCTCCGATGTATCACTAGGTGTGACTTCTGAGAAAAACATTTCCCACAATGCTGGCACTTGTATGGCTTCTCTCCTGTGTGGACTCTCTGATGTATCACTAGGATTAACCTCTGAGGAAAACATTTCCCACAATGCTGGCATTTGTATGGTTTTTCTCCTGTGTGGACTCTCTGATGTGTCACTAGGATTGACTTCCGAGAAAAACATTTCCCACAATGCTGGCATTTGTATGGTTTCTCTCCTGTGTGGACTCTCTGATGG
>NW_024830240.1:0-1412 GCF_019175285.1 Sceloporus undulatus
GTCCTGAAAAAGGAGGACACCTGGTCACTCCTGCAAGAGGAGAGCAAGGCACCACAAAATGTAGGACACCCCAGAAACATGTAGGACACGCCCAAACTAAGAAGCTAAGAACACTGATAGAAATATATAAAGTCATCCTGGATGGGCAGAAGGCTGCGATGGAGGACACGCCCTGGAGAAAGGAGAACGCCTGGGTCACCCTGAGTGGGGCTGCCTCCTGAGTACACAGGAAGCTACTATTCCCAGAATTCCATAGCAATGGAGCCATGGCAATTTAAGCGGTCCCAAAGCGGGTTATACGTGTGGATAGAAAGAAAGATCTTCCAATACAATGCAACCCCCTCCCAATGAGACCCCCCACTCCCCAGCCATTCCCCAAAACAGAGACACACCTTTTGCCTCCTGGGGCTCTCCCAGAAACGCCTCGGAGGGAGGAAAATGGCGCCTTCCTCCTCTCCTGAGGGCAAGGAAGGAAAGCAAGGCTCCCTCAGCCAACAGTAGCCGCCCTGCTCCTCAGGACTTCTCCCCTTCCTTCTTCCCGGCTGGAAGGCGGCTGGGTCCCAAGTTCCAGGGCTTCCACAGAAAACACTCGTCCCTTCCCCTCCTTCCCTCCCACCCACTGCGCATGCGCCCAGGAGGTGGGCCCTCCTGCTCACCTGTCTCCAGGTAGAGCAGACACTCACCTGGCGCTGTTAGGCAGGGGCCTCCACCCTCAGCGCTAAGGGAGAGTTTCTATCATCTCTCTCCCTTCAAGGACGTAGCCAGGGGGGGGGGGGTTTGGGGGGTCGGAACCCCCCCTATCAGGCCCTGGGGGCGTTCAAGTTCCTTCCTCCCCCCTCCCCTCCATTAAAATCACAGCGAGGGAACAGAGGAAAGACAAAACAAAAGTTCCCCTTTTCCCTCTGCTCCGTGGCTTTAAAGGAGGGGGGAGGGAGGAGGAAGGAGCTTGAACGCCAGTGTTGGAAGCTCAGAGAGAGAGAGAGGGAGGGAGTCCGGCTTCCACTCCTCCCCCTCCTCCCGCCCCCCCCTATCAAGCTCCTTCCTCCCCCTCCCCCTCCCCCTCCCCTCCATCAAAAGCAGGGACTTGGATAGAGAGGGAAAGGGGGGGAAAGTCTCGGGGAGAGAGCCTTGAGGTGGGGGAAATGCCTGTTGTTCAAGCTCCTTCCTCCTGCTTCCTCCTTCCGTCAGAGCGGACTCAGGAGAGAGAGAGAGAGGGAGGGGAGGGGAGAGGGCTGGTCTCCCTCCCAGCAACATCTTTGCCCCTCTTTCCTTCTCCCTCCTCCTCTGGGCTTTTGCCAAAAAAAGTCTCCGTCCGGGAGAGGAGGAGGAGGAAGAAGAGGGAAGGAAGACACACAGAAAAAAGGAAGGAAAAAACGAGGGTAGGGAGAACTAAAGGAAGGAAGGAAGAGAAA
>NW_024830241.1:0-1412 GCF_019175285.1 Sceloporus undulatus
CCAATGACTCAATCACTGAGTCATCAAGTGTGAGGCCAAAGACAAAGAATCTCCTTTTGGGGGTGATGGTTATTCTTGTCTAGCAACTTCCAGACTTCCTGTGGGGATTTTCCAATCCTTTTCTCTAGGGCTCCTACCCCCTCCTTTGCAAACTGACTCCATGACATCCCTGCCTTGGAGAAATGATGGTGCTCCTAGAGGTCAAAGTGAATTCCACACACACTCCAAAATTTAATATGAATTGATATGCTCTAACAAAGTCATTCTCTCTCGGCCTCAGAGATGGTGAGCCCAGCTTGTTGGTATTAATATCATCACCATCGCATTCATCATCTTTGCCAAACTGTGTCCTCATATAGAAATATGTGAAAACAATTTGGCAAAGATGATGAGGTTGATGATGATGATGATGTGGAGGAGGCCCACTGTCTCTGAGGCTGATAGTGTGCCTTTCCAATCCAAAATGTATTTCTATGCTTTTCAGACAAGTGTTAGCATGAAAAGCGTAAAAAAAATACACTTTGGACTGGAAAGTCACTCTCTCTCGGCCTCAGACCCCTTTGGGTTGCTGTGAAAAGATTTCCCCAAATGTCCCCTGCAGTGTTGATTTCAAATCTCTCCAACGCACACAACAGTAACAATCAAATGCTAGGGTACACTAAGATTATTATACAATACTAAGATATTAAACTAAAACACTAAACAGTCACTAACTAAAACGCAATAGGGCTTTGATGATCACACACACACACACACACACACACACCATCCAAACTGTAATGACTGAAAAACTGTGGTACAAAACAAACTTTGGAAAGCACATATTAATAGTAGAAAAGAAAAATAAGATAAAGTTCCACATGCTGTGATGGTCCAAAAACTTTTCTTAAAAAGCCTAGAGAGTTTTGCCCAACTCTCTATGTATTAGAAGAAACCACTTTGATGGAGAGGGCAGGCTGCAGCTACAGACATTTATGGTAATAGCCCCTAAAGAAGGCAAAATGTTGACAATCCTAGAATCGTAGAGTTAGAAGAGACCCCCAAGGGCCATCTAGTCCAACCCCATTCTGCCATGCAGGAAATCTCAATCAAAGCATCCCCGAAACTCATTGGGCTTCTTCAGAAATAAATGTTTTTGGATCATCACAAAGCCTTGATGGTGATGATAATGATACCAGGCTGATGGTATCAATATCATCATCATTGCCACAACAAGGCAGACCTCTGTTATGAAACAATTTTTAAAAAATACATAAAATAAATAAAAAATAAAGGGCCCTTTCCTTTCCTTCTTTGGGAAAGAAATTGCATGGTGCTAAAGCAGGGGTGCCCAACTTGGATAGGAGGTAGGGGCCGAAATTAAGTTCGGCTAGGCTGTTTGGGCCGCCCATAGGTTTAGGATAGTGAAATGT
>NW_024830242.1:0-1412 GCF_019175285.1 Sceloporus undulatus
AATGGTGGAGAGGGGGAAAACACATGTACAGGTGATGAGACCATCACCCTTTCATTGGCCTCATAATGGCATTATGCCACCATGGATTTTAGAAAACATTGTTGCCACAAGAGGAAGCATTTAATGTACATGTGAGCAACCCATGGTCCATAATTATTCTATGGAGCTTATTGCTTTGCTTAAATAACCCGGCTTCCTGCATCCAAATTCAAGCTTAAATTGAGAGGCAGCTGGGTCCTACCGTAAGGATTTTGCCACTAAAGTCACCAGGCAAGTACAACCCAGCTGCAGCCTGGGTCCCAGGCAAACTCCAGCAGCCATTTTCCCAAGTTAGAAAGCTCCCGGCTTCGAAATATGGCCACTGGAGCTCACCTGGGACCTGGGCTGCAACGGGGCTGTACTCGCCCAATGACTTCAGCAGCAAAATCCTTGCAGTAGGGCTCAACTGTCTCCTGATTTAGGCTTGAATTTGGATGAGGTAAGCTGGATTTATGTAAGCAAAATAATATGCTCCTATGAGTGGTCTCTGGAACCATGGGGATTTCTGTCCACTATTTTTTACTGTCCAATCATTCAGGTATCAAGATGGCCTATAATACACAGATGTCTGTCTCCCTATTACTGTTAGCCGAGAGAAGCAGGAATCTTCATCAGGAGCTGGGGGCTGGGTGTCTTTTGAAGCTAATGGCTTTTTCCTCCTCAGTGATCCTGATCAAGATAATTCTGCCCCTGAGGTAATAGTAGCAGGGGAAAGAGATCCTATCCATTTCAGGATCATTGAGTGGTGGGTAGGTTTAAACTTCCTCCACAGCAATCTCTGGGGATGGAAATTTTAACATGTCCCATTCTAGTGATTCCTGCAGCCCAGAGGCCCTTTTACATCATGAATATACTATGATCATACTTTTACTACCATGATTGTATCTTACAGATTTCTGGGTTTTGTCATTCAGGGGGATACTAGAGCTCTCTGGCAGAGAAATCTGATTTCCTTTAGCTAAACTGCAAATCCCAGGATTCCATTCCCAAACATGTCTCAGACTCTTCATATTTTTCATACTTGCTGCTCTTTCAAAACTCCCTCAAACTTTGTGCAACAACAGCATTGTGATCACTGACACTGTCCCTTCATTTGGACTCTTTTTAGGCTCTACGTACTACCTACGCGTTTGAGAAACTGATCAAGCAAATGCATTACTTGTGTCTTCTTGTTGTTTATTGGAATCCATATATATGTTTAAGAATTTGAGTCTCCAGGCTTGTAGTACATCAGGGTTGTACTCAAGCCTCAAGCACTCTGTCTCATTCTTGAGCTTAACAAGAGTTTGACTGGAATAACCTTATTGTCCATCTTTAAATAGTTTACACTGTTAAGAATTCTTGGGAAAGCTGAAAGGGTATGTGATTACATC
>NW_024830243.1:0-1412 GCF_019175285.1 Sceloporus undulatus
GCGAGGGAAGGAGAAGGGAAGAAGGGAAGGAAGAAGGAAAGAAAGAGAAAAGAGGGAAGGAGGAAGGAAATAAATAACGGAAGGAAGGGAAAGAAAAGAAGGAAGGAAGGAAGGAGAAGAAGGAAGATAAACGAAGAAAGAAAGGGAAGGGAAGGAAAAGAGGAAAGAGCAAGGAAAGAAGAAAAGAAAGAAAAAAGGAAAAGGAAGGGAAGGGAGGAGTGAAGGAAAGTACGAAGTAAGAAGAGGAGGAAAGAACAAGGGAAGAATGAAGAATGAGGGAGGAAGGGAAGGAAGGAAAGAAAGAAAAAGAAAGAAAGGAGAGAAGAGAAGAGCGAAGGGAAGAGTGAAAGAAGGAACGGAGGCAAGAACGAAAGGAAAAATGAAGGGATCAATGAAGGGAAAAGCGAATGAATTAATGAAGGGATCAATGAAAGGATGAAGGGAGGAAGGAAGGGGGGACCGGAGGCCTTTGTGGGAAGGAGGCTGGGCTCCCAAGGCGGCGGCAGAGACTCCCAGAGAGAGAGGAGCGGGGGCTGCTGCTTCTGCTTCTGCTGCCGGGGAAGGCGCTGGCAGGGCGGCCGGGTCAGGGCTGCTGGGTCCCGGGCAGCAGAGCAGAGCAAGGCAAGGCAAGGCTGGGCGGGGACTGGCCCCGGAGGGAGGGAGGGAGGGAGGGAGGGATCGGAGCCGGACAGGTTGGCCGAGAAGTAAGGCAGCAGGGCTCCATCCGCACCGCAGAAAGAACCCGCTTTGGGAGCACAGGGCTACGGAATGCCAGGAAGGATCGTTTGTTCCGGCACCAGAGAAAGGAAGGAAGGAAGGAAGGAAGATAGATAGATAGATAGATAGATAGATAGATAGATAGATAGATAGATAGATAGATGATAGACAGATAGATAGATGGAAAGATGGATAAAAGAAAGAAAGAAAGATGATAGATAGACAGAAGGATGGATGGATGGATAGATAGATAGATAGATAGATAGATAGATAGATGAAAGATAGATGATAGATAGATAGATAGATAGATAGATAGATAGATAGATAGATGGAAAGATGGATAGATAGATGGATGGATGGAAGAAAGAAAGAAAGAAAGAAAGATGATAGATAGATAGATAGATAGATAGGAGGCAGGGGATGAAAGAAATGAAAAAGAAAGAAAAGGGAGGGAGGGAGAGAAGAATTGAAGGAAAGAATGAAGAGACGAAGAAAAGAAGAGGGACAGAACGGAGGAAAGAACGAAGGGACGAAGTCAAGAAGAGAAGAAGAAAGAAAGAGGAAGCGAATGAAAGAAGGAAGGGAAGAACGAAAGAAGGCTCCTGTCTGGCGCCCCAAGAAGCGACCCTTCCCAGAATTCCATGGCAACCCAGGACCCGCGGGGCTGAGCCTCTGGAAGCAGCCCAGGGACAAGT
>NW_024830244.1:0-1412 GCF_019175285.1 Sceloporus undulatus
GATCTGAGGGTGCAGGGCGGATTATATGGGGAGAGGCGGTCCATCAGATACCCTGGGCCCAAGCCATTTAGGGCTTTATAGGTAACGACCAACACCTTGTATTGCGCCCGGAAGCGAATAGGCAGCCAGTGCAGCTCTTTAAGCACTGGAGTTATATGACTGGCCCTAGATGTATTAGTGACCAGTCGGGCTGCCATATTCTGCACTAATTGCAGCTTCCGGGTATGATACAAGGGTTGCCCCATGTAGAATGCATTGCAGAAATCCAAGCGAGAGGTTACCAGAGCATGTACAACAGTTTCTAGGTCCCTCCGGCCCAGGTAGGGACGCAGCTGGCGTATCCGCCGAAGCTGATAACAGGTGCTCCTTACTGTCGCATCCACTTGAGATGTAAGGTGGAGCGACGAGTCAAGGAGCACCCCCAAACTGCGTACCAAGTCCTTCACAGGGAGCGTGACCCCGTTCAGGACAGGTGGAATTACCGTCATCCCTGGACCGGGAGAACCTATCACAAGTACTTCCGTTTTCTCTGGATTCAGGCTGAGTCTGTTTTTCCTCATCCAGCCCATTACCGACTCCAGACAAGCCACGAGAGGAGAGATGCCATCCCCGGTCACTGCATCAGTCGGAGGCATAGAGAAAACTATTTGGGTGTCATCACTGTACTGATAACCCCGCGCCCCATGTCTCCGGATTATCTCTCTCAGTGGTTTCATGTAAATGTTAAATAGCATGGGGGACAAAATGGCTCCTTGAGGGACCCCAGATATAAGGGCCCTCTTATCGGAGCACATGTCCCCCAACTGCACCATCTGGAACCTCCCAGAGAGGTAGGATCGGAACCACTGGAGCGCAGTGCCCCCCGATCCCCACCTCTGCCAGGCGCTCCAGAAGGATACCATGGTCTATGGTATCGAAAGCCGCTGAGATGTCCAAAAGCACTAACAGGGACACGCTTCCCCTGTCCATGCCCAGACGGAGATCATCGACCAAGACGACCATGGCAGTCTCAACCCCGTAACCTGCCCGGAAGCCGGTTTGAAATGGGTCTAGATAATCCGTTTCATCCAGGATCGATTGAAGCTGGAGAGCAACCACCCTCTCGATCACCTTCCCCAAAAATGGCAGCAGCGAGACTGGCCGATAATTGTTATGCAACAGGGGGTCGAGGGAGGGCTTGTTTAACAAAGGTTTTACTATGGCCAATTTCAAGTTAGATGGAAATTGCCCATCCCTCAAAGATGTATTAATGATCCGGTGTAACAATGAGGTCACAGCCGGCCCCCCCTGAGCCGCTAGCCATGAGGGACAGGGATCGAGGGAGCATGTTGTCTTCCTAACACTTCGAAGGATCCTGTCCACATCCAGACTCAAACTGATCCAGTCTAACTGTGTCCACGGAAGCTCTGGAC
>NW_024830245.1:0-1412 GCF_019175285.1 Sceloporus undulatus
AGACCCCAGTTTTGGTGAGGCTAGGGCTCAAGGGAGGAGGCTTGAAACAGCCTGGAGACATCTCCAAAACAGGGGTGGGCAGCAACATTGGGCCCCAGGGATCTCAGAGGTACCTCTCATTGAAATAACTAAATACCCCCCACTTCACTTAGAGGAAGTAGAGGCAGTTTATGATTTGATCACTTCAGAATATCAATAGAGTGGGACATATTGGAATATCCTCCCCTCTTTTCCTTAGCTCCTGGATCTTCAAAAATGGGACAAGAGGGAAAAGAAAAGGCTACAATCTGGTTATCTAGATTTCTTGTGTGATGAGAGACATTTTTAGCACATGAAAAGTTTTCATGTAGGTCCTGACAATCTGCTTGACTAAACTGATATAAGTCTAGGGCAGCTTCTCCCAATCATGCAAGTTTTATTGTTTATGCACTTGATTTCTAGTCTGTCTGGAGGTCAAGTTCTCTTTGGATCCAAGGCAGAGAACACTCCAGGGCCCTCTTCCCTTCCCTGGGAATAGAAAGAGGAAGACCACTATTCAGTCATTAGGAATGGCTTCCTTTCATCATGGCTACAAAACAACTGCCTTCACCAGGAGCCTCACTGCATCAAAATGGAGGACCAACCCTGCCTCAAAACCATGGGTTCAATGCTCTTTTAGGAACAGAAGAAGTCCTCCTGAGGAAACTCTGAAGGGCTGCCATTGGCTAGAGTCCCAGTCCCTCCCATCATCCCTAGCTCTGATTGGCTGGAAGCCCAGTCCCTCCCACATCCCACAGAGAATGACATCATTTATAGAGAAGGCTCTCTTGACCAATCAGAGAGCAAGATAAAGGTCCTTCTGGAAGCTTCCGTGAGAAGGAGATATAAGGCCTGAGAGACCAAGAGACAGTTGGGGCAATTGTGTCGGTTGGAGATCGAGAGAAAGAGTTAAAGAGCGGATCTTGGAAGTTAGTCTCAGAATTGGACGCTTTGGTTTATTTGTTTTCTTTAATAGCTTGTATGAATTGAACATTATATACTTACAAATATTGTATCTGCAAGATTCTTAATATCTTGTATGACTTATATTTTAGTTATATTTTGTTATTTATAGTAAATACCTCCTTGGAGTATCTACTACTTGACACTCCTTTTACACGTGTCTTGGCTCAGTTGATGCTTGGGAAGATCAGTAAAGAAGGAGAAATAAGGTTCCTTAACTGGTCCCAGTGAAGGTTAAGGGAAGTCCTTTTATAATTCACTGGATGGAGGCAGCGAGATTAAAGGAATTTAAGGGCCTTCTGGGCTAAGAGACATAATGTCTAAATGTCTAATTAACAATTTGTTTTGACTGAAGAGAGGGATATAAAACTATAATAATAATAATAATAATAATAATAATAATAATAATAATAATAATTATTATTATTATT
>NW_024830246.1:0-1412 GCF_019175285.1 Sceloporus undulatus
ATCAGTGGTTCCCAACCTTCCTAATGTCGTGACCCCTTAATACAGTTCCTCATGTTGTGGTGACCCAAACCCATGAAATTATTTTCATTGCTACTTCATAACTGTAATTAAATAGGTGCTTTCCAGTGGTCTTAGGGGACCCCCATGAAATGGTCATTTGATCCCCAAAGGGGTCCACAGGTTGGGAACCACTGACCTAGATCCATTTCAACCTGGCTTCAGGATGGGATATGGAGTCAAGATTGCTATGGTCACCTTAGATATCTGAGCTTGAGTATTGACAGGAGAAGTATGACCCTGTTGATGCTTTTGGACCTCTCAGTGGCTTTTGATACTATTGACCATGGCAGCCTGAGGGAACTGGGGATCGGGAGCAGTGCATTGCAATGGTTCCGGTCCTATTTCTCAAGCAGATTCCAGATGGAGATGCTTGGGGACAGTTGCTCCTCTAAAAGGATCCAGCTTTCCCCAGTGTGCCTTCCTATCCCCAATGCTATTCAACATCTACATCAAATCACCAAGAGAGTTCACCCAGAGGCATGGGACGGGTGCTATCTATATGCTATCTGTATACTCATGACATCCAGAGATATCTCAGTGTCAACTAAAGAAGGCATCTCCCTCTTAATGAATGTCTTGAGGCAGTAATGGGCTGGATGAGGAAAAACAGATTGAAATTGAATTCAGATTAAACGGAGGTGTGTATTGTTGGAGGTCCTATTCTGGGTATGGAGGTCTGTCAACCGGTCCTGGATGGAGTCACACTTCCCCTAAAGGACTGTGTTTGCAGTTTGGGGGTGCTCCTGGATCCGTCTATCCAGTTGTCAGCTCAGATAGATGTGATGGCCAAGAGTGCTTGTTATCATCTTTGATTGATACGCCAACTGCGTCCCTTCCTGAAACCGGAAGACCTAAAAACTATGGTGCATATGTTGGTAATGTAACGTGCTCTACATAGGGCTACCCTTGTATCAAGTCCGGAAACTTTAACTAATCCAAAATATGGCAGATAGAGCGGTCACTAGAAGATCTAGAGGTGACCATATCACACCTATACTAACTCCTTTTCACTGGCTGCTCATTAATTTCCAGGGACAGTACAAGGTGTAGGTTATAACCTTTAAAGCCCTTCATGGCTTGGGTCCAGCTTACTTACGGGATCTCCTTCTCCCACACAATCTGCCCCATATATTCAGGTCCTCTAGTAAAAGCTTACTGAAACCAGCAATAACAAGGCTGGCTGCAGTTGCCCAGAGGACCTTCTCTACTGCCGCTCCCAGTTTATGGAATGGCCTCCGGAAGAGATCTGATATATCACCCGTCTTGAAGGTTTTAAAAAGGCGATCAAGACGTATATCTTACAGTAGGCCTTTCCAGAATAACATTACAGCAATCTCCAATTAATTTAATAA